>NC_037670.1:109564587-109864587 GCF_003255815.1 Theropithecus gelada
AAAAAAAAAAAAAAAAATTCCAGTAAATGGGGAAGGGACCCAAAAAAAAAAAAAAAAAAAAAAAAAAAAAAAAAAAAAAAGATCTCAGGAAGAGTGGACTCAGAGCCAAGCTTAGGAAAAGGGTACTTTCAAAGAAAACTTAATTCACTTGTCTTTGAAATATCAGTTACCCAGATGAACAAAAGACCTAGTAGACTGAAGCAAGGTCATCTAAAAACATTATCTGTTCCAATTAATCCTTTTTGCATATGCTTTCTTCTTTAGAATAAGAGAATGAGGAGGTAGAAATTCTGACATTTTTCTTTTTCTGTAATTTTGTAATTTATGGAATTCCAGTAGGCATTCAGTAAAGTTGGTGAAAAGGTTTGATTAAAAATTCAGAAAAGCTGCTCACATTCTGAAAATGCATATGCATGAGTGTGGGGTATATGCTGGCCAGTGCTCCTTCACACTAAATGACATTAGTCAGTTTTTTCAATGACTACCAATTAAGTCAAATTTGAATAATAACTTTGAATTACATGGATGTGTCCAATCAATCCATCTTCTAATGTGCAATTTAGGACAAAATTGGAACCCAGGAAATGAACAGGTTTTTTTTTTTTTTTTAATAAGCCCATTTTTGTCAGAGATTAAAATGCAGATAATTAACAAACAGTTCTACCAAAATATTATTTAGCAGAAGGAGAGGTGTTTGTGGGGATTCCTCACCTGGCTGCCAGCATTGATAGTTTCTCCTAGCCAGACGTGTTTCTTGTCCTTAGAGCTCCTATACCAGTTCTTGGCTGGGATGTTTTCAGGTTGGGCCCGGATACAGGTTTCGCCAGTAGAGAAATCACAGTATACTTTGATAGCATCCATAGTGCATCCTTGGTTAGGGTCAATCCAGTAGTAACCTTTTAAGAAAATAACATTCAGATCATGAAACTTCTCATTGAGCAGAACATAGATTCTAATAATAACTAATGAAAGATACTGACTCTCCTAAGTAACATTTTTGATTGTCTACCCCACATTTAAGAAGAAGAGAGTGGCTATTTTTAAGATTAGACAGTTCCTTCCCTCCCCTCCTCCATGAAAAATCAAATCAGGGTACTTATTACTATGAAAAGTGCAAAAATACATTTTAAGAGAAATGAGGTTGGGTGCTGGTTGGGAGAAGATGATGCTTCATTAATTGTGTGTGATTTCACATAATGTAATCTTTACCCAAATGCATTTTCACTCTAAATGTCAATGGAAACTAATTTTGAAAAGCTCAACTTGTGAGAAGGGTCAGTCTGGTCTGGACATCTTGACCTACCGCTGCTCCACTCTGGGTGGCTGAGTCTCAAGTCACGGCATGTGCGAGCTGGGTTCTTTCTAGAGCCTTCAGGAGTAAGAAGGGTCTCAATCTGGTTGTTGAGAGACTTCAGAGTAGCATCAACTTCATAATCCTTGGGTCTGAGAGAAGGTGCTGAGCGAGGCTGGTCAGCCCTGTAGAAGTCTCCATCGTAACCAAAGTCATAACCACCACCACTTACACCTGGAGGTCCAGGTGGGCCAGGGGGACCAGGGGGGCCCTGCAAAGGTGAAAGTGAGAGAGGAGAGGCTTTATACTTTGTTACAGTGAGAGACATCCATGGCAGATTTTCGTTGAGCTTCACACGGAAGCATGTTCTAATAAGTAAAAAATAATCAAATTCAAATAAATAAATAACGTGCTCCCAGGCATACTTGCAGGGATGGGCTTAACGAGCCCATTGCATATAGACAATTTCCAGATATTTTAGAGGATATATTGAAATTGGGCTAACTTTAATGGGTTGTCATAGTTGTCTTAGTTTAGTCTGAAGAAAATATTCCTCAGGTCAGTGATCTTCTTTATTATTTTCCCAAATCACACTTACAGCAGGACCTTGGTGACCCTGAGGGCCTCGAATGCCAGCAGGTCCAACTGTACCAGGATGTCCAGTGCGACCATCTTTTCCAGCAGGGCCAGAAGGACCGGCAGGGCCCTAAGAAAGACAGACACCAAGTGCATGTGAGCTGGTGAATCCCACCAAGGGAGCAGCAGCCTGGGGCTCACTGCTCGCTTTAGCTTCTATTTCAGAGATGAATTGTCTTCTCTTGAGTCTACCTACCCTAGGACCAGCAGGACCCACGGAGCCAGGAGCACCTTGATCACCATGGTGACCCTTTAAAGAGAGAATAGGAAAATCACACTTTCAGAGCACATTTCAAGAGACAGATTTTTTTTTTTTCCAAATTGAATGGGAAACTTTAGTTTAAATGGACTCCGGATTGAGAAAATTGAAAATGTAAAGTGGGGCTCTTGTCTCCCATTATGTCTATTATATTCAATTATTTTTTTCACAACCTATTTCAGCAGTGCAATATTAGTCATTCCTCTAATTATGTTTATTTTAAGTGGGGTTGAAGGACATTGTTGCCAGGAGATTTTAATGTATGTATATTTCTATCTCCCTTAATCCTCCCCTTTCACGTTGGGATGAAATAGCATTATCTCCAAGAGTGAGATGGAGTTAGCCAGAGAATGGGAAATGGATATTACATAGGCTATATTGGAACAATAGCAGTGAAAATATGAAAATCCTTCTGAGCTGAAGGCCTTCAGGGTCAGTTTATGTGCGAGATGGCTACAGTTTACTTACAGCGAGACCGGGCAGACCTTGCAATCCATTGTGTCCCTTTAAGCCAGGAAGACCTCTGGGCCCCTTATCACCGGGCTCTCCCTTATCACCACGAATGCCTTGTGGGCCCTATAAAAAAAGAGAAGGATGGATAAGACTTACCGTTTTAAAAAAATGATACTCACTTCACCACAAATACTACTTAATTCGTTTACAAAGGTAACTCAGGACATGTAAAGGTCTAGCTAAGCTCTCACCTCTGCTAGTAATCTGCTTTAGTTGCGCTATCTGTAAAGTGGCTAGATCCTTGTAATCTTTTAATACAAACAAGCAGAAGAGATTCAAAATAGCTCAAGTTATTTGTATCAATTCTCAGCATGGACTGAAATGTTTTAAAAATATTAAGTCTAGCTGAAATATTGTGTATTTTCTTAATGGATGTTTTGGACTGATTCTCTCTACATTTTAATTTTGTAAAGAAATCTTCAGCATGTACATACACTAGGACCTCTTGGACCAACAGCACCAGCAGGACCAACAGGACCAGAAGGACCCTGTGAAATGGAAAAGAAAAACACAACTTAGCCAGGCCCAAGATTCCTCTCCCCACTCTCCCACCATCCTCAAGTGTGAGGAAGTCAGAAGCGAAGCCCACGAGAATGCTGCACTGAGGGAATGATATTCACAAACTTACAGTTTCACCACGGTTTCCATGTTTGCCAGCAGGACCCACGGGGCCGTGAGGACCAGGTGCTCCTGCAGCACCAACGGGACCATTGTTGCCAGGGTAACCACGCTCTCCCTATCAAAGGCAAAATGAAACTTAGCATCAATCTGGGTTGTATTTTAATCACTACTGAATTAGAGAAAGATGAAAAGTGTACTGACCTTGTGTCCGGGTTGACCATCGCGACCTGGGGGACCATCGTTCCCAGGGTTGCCCTGTGAAGACACCACACAAATTAAGGTTGTTGGCAGGCTCTGCTGCCTACCAGCCCCTATGTTGTGGCTACTCTGTCTTCATCACTTCCAGTGCTCAGTAGTAATGAACCCTCTTTCAGACTGTTAAAACTAGGGATAAAAACCTGCCAACCTAGATATTTTTTAGAGATGTTTTAAATACTTGGGCCCAATTTTGCAGTGTGCTACTGAAAAGTCCATTCTTTGGCCTAAGCAGTTTTTCATATTTTCAATACTAGGTGTAGATATTATGAAGAAGCTGACCATCTTGTTCAGAAATTTGGAACAAGAGAACCTCTGCTGAGGACATAAAGTTTCACACAATGAAATCCTGCTCGGTTTTATTTTACAAACCAAGTGTTGGACTCACATCACGACCAGCTTCACCAGGAGCACCATTGACTCCAGGACTACCCACAGCACCAGGAGGACCACGGGCCCCAGGAGGGCCAGCAATGCCAAGAGGACCAGGTTCACCCTAAATAGGCAGAGAAGATAAAATGACATTCCCCTCATTTGACAGAATGCTAACCTTCCCCTCCAAAACAACCCTATTCAGGAGATTCTAGTTGAAGAAAGAAGGTAAATTGAATGTGAATTGGTCACACAGTGGTAAGAAATATCATCAGTATCATCCCTGCCCTCCTTCTCCACGTGTAGATGGCCAGCTTTATGTAATCACGGGATGTTGCTCTGTAAAAAGTGAGCCTCGTGTCATTTAGTATCCCAAATGAAATGAATTCATAAAGTTGATAGAGTTTATGGAGATGAGATGGTTTCTAGTTGTTGTCACGTATAAGGTTTAATGGAATGATTCAGAACTTCCAGAGTTTCATTCTTCCTACAGGATAAATGATGCCAGCATTTCATATTGCAGAGGAGTAAATGCAATTAGAGATTGTATCGTTCTTAAGCGCGTCGAAAGAACAAAAATCATTCTGCATAATTTTACGCTGTGTCTTTATAGTGTGTGTCTAAGTAAGGTGGTATTAAAGCTTCTTAGACAAGTGACATGTGATCTGTATAAAGAAAATGCCATGAATAAAAATCTTAAGTGAAGTTATTCAGTGATCAATCTGTCACATTTGAAGTGGCAGCTTTTAAAATCTTTTCTTATGTTAATGGAGTCAGAATATTGTCAAGCACTCACCAAAGCACCAGCAACACCTGGTAGACCACGTTCACCTCTTGAGCCAGGGAGACCCAGAATACCAGGAGCACCAAGAAGACCCTGAGGACCTGGAGTGCCAGGAGGTCCCTAAATGGAGAAAAAATACTGAGTATTATGGGTAAGAGCCTGGGTGATAACAGGTTGGCTTGAAGATTGTGAGAATAAACTGTCTTCAGCTTAGAAAAAGGCTAATGACCTCATATTACTAGGCAATATCCTCGGATATCTTTTCTCTAGTGATGACAGTGAGTTTACATCTTGGCATGTATACTTCTGTATTTGATTCATCCTTGAGACCAATGGCACAACATTTAAAAATATGTGGTTGAGATTTATAAAGACACTTGGGGTGGTGAAATAGAGTTTTTATGGCCTCGAGGCAGGGAAACAAATAAAATAATTTTATTTTAAATTATTATGGATACATTATAGTTGTACATAGTAAGAGGAGTTCCTCAAAAAACTAAAAATAGAACTACATAAGATCCAGCAATCCCACTGCTGGGTATATACACAAAAGGAAGGAAATCAGGCTGCGTGGGGTGGCTCACCTGTGTAATCCCAGCACTTTGGGAGGTCAAGGTGGGTGGATCACCTGAGGTCAGGAGATCGAGACCAGCCTGACTATGGTGAAACCCCGTCTTTACTAAAAATACAAAATTAGCTAGGCATGATGGCGTGTGCCTGTAGTCCCAACTACTTGGGAGGCGAGAATTGCTTGAATTGGGGAGGTGGAAGTTGCAGTGAGCTGAGATCATGCCACTGCACTCCAGCCTGGGCAGCACAGGGGAGCTCCATCCCAAAACAAACAAACAAACAAACAAACAAACAAAAAGGGAATCAGTAAAATCAGTATCTCAAAAGGAAGCAAATTTTGACTTTGGCATCTAAGGTCTACTAGGGGCACCTTTCAGAGTAGCACTAGTACTGGACAGTGTTACGTTTAAGAAATTGGTAACTTACTGAGATTGATTAATTTGTAGTAGAATGGCCACAGCAATGGGACTCCGTTCTAATCCTGGTACCAGTAAGGTGCCCTCAATAGCTTAAAGGGCCGCTGTGATAAAACTGAGTTTCCTCATTTATTGTCTTCCCAATTTTGTGCTTTGTGAGAATCTGTGGAAGCCACAGCCCCTCAGTGTGTGCTGGACAGATTTCCTGGCTCAGTTGAGCTCTACTTGAGAGCCTACAATACTCATCAACAAATTGATGCCACTTGAAGATTTGTGTAGGGGCTTTATTTTAATTCAACATAAAGTATTAAGAAAGAGGAGTTGGAAATCACTTACAGCAGTACCGGCCTCTCCAGAGGGACCCTTCTCACCAGCAAAGCCAGGGGGACCAACAGCACCTACTTCTCCAGTTCGGCCAACTGGACCTTGGTCACCACGAGGACCACGAAGCCCTTCTTTCCCAGCAGGACCAGGGGGACCAGGAGGGCCAGAAATACCCTATGAGCAAATGTACAAGGTCATTTTCTTTCTGTTAATCAGCAAGGGCCTGGAAGAGAGAGGCAAAGATTCTAGATCTTAAGATGCAAACAATGTGATGCAATAAAATAATACCCTGGCCATTTTGGGGAAATATTTATAGTTTTTAACATTCTTTCTTGCAGAAAGAAGCAACTCCTGTCTTCCTTCATGAGGCTGTAACAAACCAAATAATGGAGGAGAGACTATGGCAAATTTCTGTGAGGAAAAACAATGTCATGCCACTGGTACCCTGGCATATTGGAATCAGAACTATGTAGAATGATAGGAGTTAATGATAAATGAATGGGACTCTGAGTTTTGAAGGACTCTGCCTTTTCTTTTTTCTTTTCTTTTTTTTTTTTTTAAAGAAAACCAATAGAGGCATTTTGTTCATAATTGAGGAATCACACACGCTCTCAACTAGGTTTAATTAAATGTCTACAGGGAATGAATATTTTTCTGTTATGAACCTGTAAAAGGATTCCAAGAAATCAACATCTTTGCTATTTTTTTCCCCTGAAACCTTAACCAGAAGACTTAATCCTTGGTAATTAATTAAATTTTCTTGAGTCCTGACAGGAGAGTCTGACTCAGAATTAAATTAGAGGCCAAACCACCTTTAAATTCAGGAACAATTATACCTTAACAATGGTGGCAGAATGTTAGCCATAAAGGGTAATTAAATATAGAAATATCTGATATGTGGCTAAAACTGTTCATTTTTTTTTTTCCCAAAGAGACCATGCCCCTGAAAGAGGACTGGGGTTCACATGAGTAAAAGCCTCTCAAACTGATATTATAAAATATAATGTATGATGGTAACATCTTAATGGTTCAGAAAAACTGATTTCAGACCAGGAGAGTAATAGTAAATATTAGTGATGTGTTTTCATGAAGAGTTTCTTACCAGTTTTCTACCAGAAGCCAGGTCTTTTGGCTAGAGTAAATGAAGACACATGGTTGGAGTGATTTACTTACAGAGGGTCCTGGGGGACCAGTCCGTCCAGCAGCACCAGGGAAACCAGTCATACCCTAAGAACCAAGCACATTAGAATTCCACAGTCAACATCAACTCCAAGAATTTGGGTAAGATGGGAATTTCTTTCTTTTTTGTTTTTTTTTTGAAAATCAGTACATGTGACCAGGGATAGACCAAGGAGTAGGAGGTAGGCAGATTTATATAGGGTATTATTTAGCCAGGACCCTGAAGGCCCTCCTTCTCCACACATCTTCCTTACCAGCATGCCACCAGTTGCAATGCCCATATTTTGCATTAAGGTTTGGATGGTCCTTTCTGAAATGCTGACATATTATCTTATGGTTGTAAAGGTATGATGCTAAGATACTATGTCATTATTACACATTAATGTGTATACATTAATAACTATCTTTACCACCTGGCTGAGTGGTAAGGAAATGGGCACTTAATAAATAATGGTATTCATGAACAGAAGAATAACAAATGACCTAGAACATTCAGCACTGTCCAGTGAGAGAAGAAGTCAGTAAAGTTCATTTTTGGGTCTCTAAAGAATTGTTGTCATAGCATTGCCTGCAAAGGGGAAGGACATGGTCAGGCAGAAGAAGGGGCATATTAATAAACAGATGAAAGACACCAAAGAAATATTTTTTCCTACTTTACAATTAAACTGCCTAGGGCCCACCTTCGTTACTACCTCAAGTGAGGTGATAGCAACATACACTGAGTTCCAGCTGAGTTCAAGTTAACATCGATATCGGAATTGCTCTGAATAGAATGAACTTGAATCTCAAAAGTTTCCTCATGGTAGTCCAAATTTACCAAAAATGTCAAAACCTTCAAGTGTCCTTAATAGATTCTGAAGAAAGAAAAGTGGTGAGAGTCCATTGCAAATACTCACAGGGGGGCCTCCATCACCACGACTTCCAGCAGGACCAGGGGGACCATTTGGACCCTAAATGCAAAGAAAAAAGTGGGGTCAAATCACAAACAAACTCTTATAAATGTTACTCTTTTCTTCAAGGGGATCATTCCCACATCTCTTAGAAGAAAATGTGGACATAAAAAATGACTATCTGTGTCAGAATGTTCTTCAATATTACCACCCTTATGAAGTTATCAGAGAATTAAAATAAAACAATATTTATGAAACTTTTATACATTGTAAAACAGCGTGCAAATGTTAACCCTTCCGTTATTTTCCATCTTCTATCTGGTGTATTCCCTGTTGCATAGTAGGCACTTGACGAATATATGTTTAATTGTAAGATCTAGTGGGTGGCTGCTGTGTGGACCACCAGTGAATTCAACTTACAGATGGGCCAGCAGCTCCAACGGGGCCTGTGGGACCAACGACACCGTTTTCACCCTTAGGCCCTTTGGCTCCTCTTTCTCCTTTAGCACCAGGTTGACCAGCAGCACCCTGTTGGAAAGAAACAGTTAGAGTTCTGGTACTCCGACCCACTCTACTCCCCAACTTAGGATATTTTCAGATTAATCTTCATTATGTGATACTCACAGCAGGACCAGCAAATCCATTGGGGCCAGCAGGACCGACCTCACCACGTTCACCCTAGGTGGGAGAAAGTATTTAAAAATGTCTTATCAATCCTAGGTTCATCAATGTCTAAACATCGTGAGGTGTGAGTATCCAAAATGACCCAGGTTCTTACTTACAGGGCTTCCCCGAGGACCAGCAGGACCAGCAGGACCAGCAGCACCAGCTTCACCCTATAATGGGACCAAAGATGAGTCTGTTAATGTGCCTGACATAGATGCTCAAAAACTGGGAGGCAGAGACAACAGTGGTGGACAGTGGGCTATTGTCAGAGTCTGTAGTTGCCGTGGAGGAGAAAACTCATCTACATTTCACAGAGTAAAATGAAGTGGATTTTTACTTAATGCTATATTCATTTTGGGGGTTAAGTGGTATGGCTTGTACACTTGAGAAAACACTATAAATCAGTGCCCACAATACCAGGATGAGGACATTTTAATTTTTAGATGGACATGGGGCTGATCTATTTGTGGCAATCTTTGCAATACAATAAATAAGATCTATTTTAAGTGGACTGTTCAATGTGAAATGGGCACACTATTATATTGATTTTTTTTTTGTTATAATTGAAGGCTTTGAGAAGCCTCAGTACATTAGGATATTGTTAATGCACAACATGGAAAGACTTTAAAACAAATGCTAGGGATTAGAGTATAGATCAGATAGCTGGCACATCTATAGGAAGGGAAAAGTAATTTTAAACACACAGCATTTGTTTCCTGCTGCCCTATCACAATAGCTAGGTTTTTAAATAAGTAGGCTTTATACCAAGCCATAAAAATGAATTGCTGGGGCTCTTTGGGACTAGGGAAGGCAGGAAATTTTAGATATTGCTGTTGGCTCAGTGAAAATTCAAGCTTACCCGGTCACCTGTGGCTCCAGCAGGACCAGGGGCACCTACAGCACCAGGAGCACCCTAGTACCAAAAAGGAAACATGTCTTATTAATAACACCCTGTATCATCAAGAGTAAACCTTGTCATTCTTTTTGACTGTGCTTATACAGTGACTGAACACTTTTACTGCACTCTGGTTGGACATCAAGAAGGCCTCTGATGCATTTTGGTTCTAATTATCAAGACTATTAGAAGCCACTCTCAGAAGGAGGGTACTCGAGTAATAAAGGTTATGGAAATGTGTAAGTCAATAGCAGGTCAGAAATTTGGGAGATCTGAACTTTCTGCTATTATAAAATTCCCTGGAGAGCAGCAAATGAGCAGCCTTGTTTGAAACTGTTAGAACTATGTGATTCAAAAGAAAGACTATTACAGATGTGCTATAGTCAGTTTTCAGCTCCGAAGGAGAGGTGAATAAAGGAATCCAGGCCAACTGTGGCCTGGAAGACCCATGAGGCTGACCCCCTAGATAAGGTAATTAGACTGTCACGGGACTATCTTCGGCATCTTCATGGCATTAACAGCTAATCTTTGGGGCTGCTCTTTGGGCGATAAATTTCTAGGAAGTAGGTTTGAATCACTATAGAACCTTGTTAGAGGTTCTGGCTTCCTAAAGCCTAAGAGAGTTATTTTTATTTATTTATTTAAATCTCTGATATCACTTGAAACAATCATTTAATGTTCTATTAAACCTAAAGCTTTTGGTCTATCATTTGTACTTGGTATCGTTGACGCTAGGGAAGTTAGAAAAGTCAGGATATTATTTTTAAAGAGGTTAAATCCCATTGAATTTTTCCTTTGAAACAAGTAAAATGATATTATTAGTCATAGACTCAGGAGAGAAAGGAATATTATTTTATTAAACTTGATAAAGAAAGTGTGTGTAGTTCTAATTTGGAAAACTTCTCAAGTCAAACGTTAAAAAAAAAATCTAAGTACAAACAAACATACAAACAAAATTCTACTCACACGAGCACCATCTCTGCCAGGGTTACCAATTTCACCTCTGAGACCAGGTTCACCCTGAAAGCATAAAGCAAGAGCAACTTTTTGTTTTCTGACCAAAATTTTGAATCAAAATTAATATAAAATTTTTTTCTTTTTTGCAGAAGAGGCTATGATACCTTCAGTCATTTAAGATTTTTAGCAATGTCTCGATTCCTTACCATTCTGTAGAATGTTAATCGAGAAAAATAATGAGGAAAAATAATTCAAGGCCATTTCCAGATTATTGTTAAACAATCTTTTCTAATTTCCGTACACTCTCCTGAAGCATAATCAAGCAAGGTACAGATTCATGTGGACAGAATTGTAAGGCAACATCACAATGGGCTGCAGCGCCTGATCACTCTTATGGCATAACTAATGCAGCAGCACGGTTGACAGCTGTTCAATATAGCTTCTTCCCATTAATTAGGGCAGGATGAGGCATTATTGTTAGTGGCATTAAAATGAGCCTCATGTATTACTCAACACCATCTGTTTGTGTGAAATTCCATGGTAGAAAGGAATTTTGCCAGATTAGTGAGTTTAGAAATGTGTAGGTGCTAGGTGGCAGAGGGAAATGTATATAGATAGATATCAAAATGCTACCAGACCACCTGCCAAGAATTGTGAAAACTTGGGCATCCTTGTGCAGCCTTCTTCGCTAGAGTTCATCAACAATACGTAATAGAGTTCAACACTAGGAGGGTACCTTTTCTCCCTTGCCTCCAGGTATACCAGCAGCACCCCTCTCTCCTGGGAGTCCACTAGGACCAGATGGACCAGCAGTGCCTGCAGCACCAACCACACCAGGTTCACCCTTGAGTCAAACACATGTGAAATCAATTTTAGTGGAGAAAGAAGAAAATGAAGAATCAAACTCTTGAAGAATTCCAATTTAAACAGTTATCTAGACAGGCTTCTTGCCTGCTTTGAAACACAAAGAAGGTCTGGACTATTGAAAGGAGGGAGAATATAGCAGAGAGAGATGCTGTTAATGATACGGTGACTGAAGAGATGAGGGTAGTGGGAGTGCACAGCTGTGATTCCTCTATAACCTGCTTCAATACTCTTAAGGATGGTAGGCACGGAGAAGAAGAGGATAGGACAATGGGAAGCAGAGAGTAAAAAATGTTTACCCACAGACATTTTTCAAGGATAAGTCTCTTAGCCCAGATAGAAAACATGGAAGAGACCCTGTCAATTGAGGAGACGTTTATGTTTTAATCTCCTTAAGAGTAGAGACCGTATCTTCCATTTTCACATAAAACCCTACAATTCCACGTACTTAAAACCTGTTGACTAGCTTCTGAGATAAATAGATCCCTTTGAAAGTACTACCTCACAAAACGAAAGTTTCTTTATTTCCTCTCTCCGTCTTACGTTTTTATTTTTTTCCCAAGAACTTCCTTCCATACACTAAAATAGCTTTTTGCAACTGATGTTTACACTTTTTCCCTAGAGTTAAGAATTAAAATAATATGAGTTGTCTTCTTTTTATTGTGGTTAAGGTAATCACTTTTTCAGGAATGTATATTAAATCTATTTTAAAATCGAAACCACAGATTCTATTTTGGAACACAAGTTTCCAGACAAATTTTTGGTGTGAATGTATTGCACAATGAATTTTCATCATCATAAACTCTTATTATTAAAATTCAGACTACTTTTTGAAATTTTACTTTATGGGATGAGATGTTAAGAAGATAAAAAGTTTTTTTCTCTGAAAATAATGTCCAATGTATACAATGTTTCTAGATTAAAACGAAAGTATAAACAGTGTGATGAGAAAAGAGTGACAACCCATACTAATTCATTTATGTTTGGGGAACACAGAATTTTCCCCACAGTTCTCCCTATTGTTTGCTTGCTTAGAATAATTCAGGTCCACTGGAATCAGATTGCTCTTTACTGAGAGGGAAGTCATCACAGAACTGGAAATAAATAAAAATCTGAAAAGCAATTATATTTCTATTTAAAGGGTCTACTTACTCTAGGCAGACTGGGCCAAACCAGTAATATGTAAAACATAAGATTTTACCTTGTTTCCATCAGGCCCTGGGGGTCCAGAAGGACCTCGGCTTCCAATAGGACCAGTAGGACCGGCAGCACCACTCTCACCTGGGGGACCGCGTTCCCCCTGGAAAAAAGTGATTAGAAGAAGTGTTGCACCATTCATCACTTTCAGTGATACTATTTTACATATGAGAGTTTACACTTGTGTAGCTTCTGAATCTTCGTTCTGCATTTATTAGCAAATTAAAGTTTCTTTTGTTCCTAATTTCTCCACTAGTAAAATGAAGAGATTGATGAGATATTCTCTAAAGTGTCATTTAGCTCTAATGTCCCATGACTACAACTCCAGAATTTGTTGCTTCTAGAGTATAATATCCAACTTTTGCAATTCATTCCTCTTTTGGGGGGAGTCTTTTCTGTGATAAATCCATAGGTAAAAACAGATGCCAGTTATGTGTATTATTTAAAGGAAAAGATTGTGTGTCATTTTAGTTGAATAGCAATGGCAGATGTAGATAAGATCAGATATTCTCCTATCTGTGTCCCCTTTTTATAACCTTGTGTAATAATGATGTAATAGTTATAATATTCATATGTATTATATTTGATACATGTATTTGTATATGTAATCTATGCCTATCTAAATATCTCCCAATTTACATCTAAATATCACTAGAACATAGCATTCTGTAGCCCAAAATATTTATCACATAGGTCCACATTGTAACTGTTTCAAAGGACCTTGTTATAAGTTGGTTTTTTGAGCTTTCTACATGTGTGTTAACTAGTGACATGATGGGATACTTTCAGGGCAGATTAATTGTTTCAGTGATGCTAATACCCACAGAGAAACTAAGTATTTTTTTCTTTATATGACTACTCATAATTTGGGCTTTAGGCTTTGAACATCAATACACATTGCCAAAATTAACTTTAGATCTTAGTAAGATATTATTTTTCCTTAGCTCAAGTTGAGCCACTGTCACAAATGTAGCATAGTTGTCTATATAAATCACTGATGATAACATATATATATTGATTTATTTATGTTTCTTATAACTATGTAATTATTGGATAGGAAATATGAGCAATGAAACAAAAAATTCTACTATCAACTTAGAAATCTAATTCTCTCTACAGATTACGTCTGACTGTAGAAGGGCATCAGAGACTTGTTGCAGGGTCATCAGTGGCTTTAAGGAGAAAGCACTACTACTTTGTAAAACACATTGCTAGAGTTTATGAAAGTAATGAAGTAACACTTACTCTTGCACCAGCAGGACCAGGGAGACCAAACTCACCAGGGAGACCCTAGACAAAGCATGAGAATAAAGCATGAAATTTCTGTGTGATCTCTAAATTCACTTATGATTAAGATATTTGAAAAATTTTGAAAGAGTGAAATAAAGCTGGCACTATCTACATGAGTGTATAAGTACACAGGCTAATAAGAAAAACTTTTAGTATGGAAAGATACAGAAAGAGAGAATTTTATTGGTGACAAAAATGTATCCATCCCAGAACTTGGTGTCAAAAAATTTGTTTCCCATTATTTAGTTTATTGCTTTTTAAAAAAGTGACAAAACAGACTGTTTCCTTCAATAAAAAGATAAATAATAATGAATAATATTAGACGTTGCCTATTTTTAGCTATATGACAGACCGTCTTCTTAAGAGAAATTATCATATTCTGTACATTACCTAGTTAATTGTATACCCAAGTGTATCTCTTTTATCACTGACCAGCTGTCTCCTTAATGTGCCCCACTGTTGATAAAGGAGACCAGGCCACAGAATGTAACTAAATTGAGGCACATTCATCACAATTAGAGAGAAAATGACTCAGAACTCATGCCCTGATTGTGGATAGCAGTGTCACGTCTGAATGCCAAGAAAAATATAAAAGCAATTTTTCAGGATCTAGTTTGATTGAAAATTGTGCATTTACTTTTTCACTATGGGGAAGGAAATAATTTGTATCTTAATGTTATCAAGAATAATACAAAAAGTAAGGCTATTAAATAAAATATTCATTGATAGATTTTACTTTCATAAGGTGATGTTTCATTAAATCTGTAAAACAAAGTAATCAGAACTAAAGTAATTTGGCTCATTCTCTCCATCAGCACCAACATATGTAAAACACTATCATTAACATATGAAATATGAAATTTTCTTTTACATATTATAATTGCATAGTAGTGGGGTATTAAACAGGGGGAAATTCTCAAGTTTAGTAGTTACCACTTACTATTACTTGTTTTACTCACCCTTTCTCCTGGTTTGCCAACTTCACCAGCTGGCCCTGAGGGGCCAGGCAGACCCTAAAAATGAAAAGAAATACAAATCTCAATCCTATGGCTATGTTCAGGAGATTTGCTAATAATTGAGTTTCAGGGTGGTGGCTACCAAATACCAATATGAGCATGATTGTATGTTATTAAAGCATGACACAGAAGTTTGTTTGAAAAAAATGCACCTTTCTTTGCTTTGGTCCTGAAATCATGTTTATTGTGGTGGAGGAGAGAGGTACAGTATGGTGATTTATAGCTGAATAGGCTGACCAAAGGCAGTATTGTGTATATTTGAGTTGACTTACCTGGAAACCTGGAGGACCAGCGGGACCCTGTTCACCTTTTCCACCTTGGACACCCTGAAAGTGACAGGAAAGAGAGCATAAATAGCAACGTCTGTCACCACTGCTATCTAGCTATATAACTTTTGGATTGAAAAATGGAGATGGTCAGTTTGAGAGACTATACACATTCTAGTGCAGAAGAGCACAAGAGTGGGAGGAATACTCGCCTGTGGTCCAGGAGGTCCCTGAGCACCATTGTTTCCATCGGGACCTGGAGCACCCTAAAAATGTTTAACAGAAAGGCTGATGGTTACCTGTAAGCCAGGTAGTTTAAGATGTCTCAAAGCCTCATGTATTACTTCCTTAAAACAAGTTTGTCATTTTAGCATGAATTAAACTCATTGTGGGTTCCCACCAAAGCCCAAATACTGCCTACTAACTTTTTAAATTTTTAATTTGTGTGGGTACATAGTAGGTATATATGTTTATGGGTTTGCCTACTAACTTTTGATAGGAATCAAGCAAAGTATGTAGATACAAGGCAATTTATAAAGGCCAGAGAATGCTACTACATATTCATACCCTTTTAATTACAAAATGAATAAAATAAAAGCCAAGGGCTTCTGTATTTTTGACCTAATGGATATTCTGATTTGTTTTTGCTCACTGGTTTATAAATTTGGTTTTTAAAAAAGGCATTTTATGATGGTAAAAGGACCCCTGGGGATGCCATCTTGAAAAGAAACTGACAAAATGATATCAGATGATGTAAAAAAAAAAAAAGTGTGGTTCTTAGATGAATGCTATGTGAATAGATCTGTACACAAGTTAGCACCTACCCGAGCACCAGCAAGACCAGCATGACCTTTATCACCGTTTTTGCCAGGATCACCCTATAGAAAAAATGAAAAACAAAACAAAACAAAAAACAGCCTTATACATTTAATGTCAAATTAACCATGATGATTTTGGAATGTTGATTTCCTGCTTGTTTTTGTGTTCTTTTGAGCTCCTTAGTCTGTGGATTCTGTTATCTAAGAATGATCCGTCACCATGCAGCTCCATGTACAGTAAGATGTCCCTGTGTCTGTGGAAGCATGGGGCTCAGGAGATGGATTTTCAGCAGGGATATAAGAATACACTGGAGGTAAACTCTTAATGTGATAGTGGCCTGCAGTTTTCCTGTGTTGAAAGGAAACTCCCTGAGACTGGACTGATTTGCAGGAGAGAAATACTAGAGTTTGGTAAAATGTGGCCACAAAAAGTGCTGAGGGTAAGAAAGTTGTGATGATTCTTACAGTGGGGCCTTTGGGTCCAGGGAATCCAATGTTGCCAGGCTCTCCTCTTGCTCCAGCTGGGCCAATTGGGCCAGGCCTGCCGTCGATGCCAGGGAGGCCCTAAAAGCAGAGTTATTTCAAGTTTACTCAGTGTCAACATATTCTCACAACCTCAAGCTTATGATGCTGCCACGGATGAAACAGAATAGTTTTCTGAATGCATAGAGCTTCTTGTATAAAGAGTCAATAAATTATGAATCCATTTTCCTTTTCTAACTAGGATGTCGGTACACACATAGCCAATTCAATCTCGTATGTACGCAATTTCCCTCGTTCCCTTCTCTTGTCATCCCCTTGTCACCTGCTTCAATTTTCCCTGCCATGTTTTTCTCTCCCCTGCTCTGCTTTTAGTCCTGCATTCATTTGGACTCCATAATTACAATCTATTACTCTGCATTCCCAGATGATATATGTGTCTGATATTTATTTTCAATGTGTTCATGTATAAATAAGCCACAAAATAGACTTGATAAGGGTGCAATAAGTGTCCTTGAAAATATAATGGAAAATGAGCAATACTTACGACAGGACCTTCTTTTCCAGCGGGGCCGATATTTCCAGGGGAACCAGGAAGACCCTATAAAATAAATGAAGATGCTTTTATATTGGCACTTTAACTTACATACTCAAGCCTCAGATTAACTGAAGTCTAACAAAGGCACTTTTTCCCTCCACTTTTTGTTTGTTGCCTAAAGTAAATCATTCGGAATATTAGCCACTAGCTGGGAAGTGTGAAGAGTTCTGAAATTTTTCTTCTATTTTTTTGTGGCTTTCCTTTTACAGAAATTTAGTGCAACTCACCCATTTATAGATATCTCAAGAAACTGTTAAGCAACATGCTATATGGGCAAAATGTATCACGTTATTTACCTCATAATAGAAAAACTAATACTTTTAGCAAGCAATTTCCGAAGTGGACTTCTTATTGCTATATTTGGTGTCGCTATTGCTTGTTTATGATACAATTACAGTTGATATTCACCCATAAGAGATTATGGAGGCAAAAAATTACTCTATTGCTATGGATTAGTGTGTCTATGGACCTAGAGGTTATTTCTCCATAGCTAGTGTGATGCTGAATACATTATAGCACTTTGTGATTGCTGGGAAAATGACTTCACTTATGAATCTAATAAACGAATAATGTATAGTCCTAATACATTTCATGAACACCTTATATAAAACTCACAAATTAAGATAAAAGATTCATGCTGATAGGAGAACCAACCTAATTTGGATATATTAAAATAGATCTGTTCTTCCAAAAACCTCATAGCCATTGTATCAAGTAATAAATAGAAAATGTATGAACTAATTAAATACATGAAAATATCTACTGAGCTTTGATAAAGTTAAGTTAAAAATGCGACTGTCAGCAAGACTACTAACAAATTTACTTTTGATGTTTTTATTGTTATCTTCAATATTAACCAACCCTTTAAAGAAGGAAGTAATGCCAGGTGTGGTTTGCTCAGAATCAGTCTGAAACTTACTCTGGGTCCCATGAGACCGGGCTCCCCAGGGCGACCAGCATCTCCATTGGGGCCTCGAACTCCAGCAGGGCCACTTGCACCACGACTACCAGGAGGGCCCTATTCAAAAAAAAAAAAAAAAAAAAGAAAAGAAAAAAAAAGAGATAGAGGAGGAGGATGCTAAAGCTAATGACACAACCACCACGAGAAGCATCAAGTTCCTTTCTAGGAAGTAAGTGATGGACAGCTTACCATGACGCCAGCTCTGCCATCAGCTCCAGGAAGACCACGAGAACCAGGACCACCCTGCAAGAAAGTACATGAGGGAATTAAAGAAATCTCTGGACTTTGATAAGGTAGAGTTTGTTAAAATAGCATGATGTCCTTACAGGGGAGATACAGACACAAACCAATGCAAAACACTTCACCCAACCCCTAGAGGAATTTTTAGATGAGCATCCTGCAAAAGTAGGTCAACATTGTTTCCAGGCCATTTTATAACATATTAAATTGAGAGTCACTGATTTAATAAGGCAGATGGAAAGCAGATGCTTTTTTTGCCTAAGAAAATAGAGTCAGTAATTTTGACCAATTCCCAATGAAGGGGTGTCATTATCTGCCTCTGATGTGTTTGGATGTTGGGAGCATTTGAAACCTACTCTCAGCCCAGGAGGTCCTGGAGGGCCAGCAGATCCAGCTTCCCCATTAGGGCCTCTCTTTCCTTCTTCACCACTGGGACCAGGAGGACCTTGGGGCCCAGCAGAGCCCTGTTTAATGAAAACAACAAAAGAAGAGGGAGTAAAAAAAATAATTTTTATACTATGTCCAGCTGGAGAAACTGGAATTAAAAAAAAACAATTAACTTTATAAAATTGTGATGATAGAGCTACTTACGGGCTCACCCTTGTTACCGCTCTCTCCTTTGGAGCCAGCTGGACCAGGCTCACCCTAGGGTTCAATACAGAACAGTGGTCAAATGACAAACATGTTGAAACTCTCTTGCAGACAAATCTCTTAGAATATTTGTGGGTCAAGGTAAAGAGAAGCTCAAGTTCTCTAAGAAATGTACCCAGTTCATATTTAAACTGCCTACAGGGGAATGGTATTGGTCAAAGGGACAAAACTGATACTGTAGAACTTTGCCTCATTTACCTTGAGGTAATGATCCAAGATAACAGGAGGGGAGTGTCTGTGTGCAAATAGCAGATGGGAGTGTATATACATACACTTACATAAGAAATATAAACTAAAAACGCTAAGGAAGAGAAAAATAGGAATAATAAAACTACAAGTGGAAGTCTAGATAGTGATGAAATAATGGCAGAGCTGGTATTTCAGGATGATGAGAACCCACAGTCATGACCACTTACAACAAGTCCTCTGGCACCAGTAGCACCAGCAGCACCAACAGGGCCAGGAATACCACGGGGTCCAGGGAGGCCAGGAGCCCCAGCAACACCGGGAAGGCCCTATGAAGGAAAATGCAGTGTGGTCCATTAGGGAGGTGATGGGTTGTAGAGGCAGTACACATTAAATGCCTTTAAAATCATAGCGGCACATTTTAGCTACACAGATATACTCACTGCAGCACCCTTGGCACCAGTGAGGCCGTTTGCTCCAGGATTACCCTATGAGGAAAAGGAAAAGAGAAGGATATCAGTTAATTGGAATATTTCTGTTCTTCTTTGACCCCACCTTCATTCTTCTTCTTCTCCCTACTCTACCTTCGTTTTCTTCTACTCAATAAAGGTTAAAGACAACGGTTACTTACAGGAGGTCCAACGGGGCCGGAGAGGCCTGGAAGACCCACTTCACCGCGGGGACCAGCGGGACCAGCAGGACCAGCGTTACCAACAGCTCCAATTTCACCCTAAAAGAGGAAATTAAACCAAGGATTTAACCAACAAATAATGACACAGCATAAACAGCATATCTGTTTTATTTATTTATTTATTTATTTATTTTTGAGACAGAGTCTAGCTCTGTCGCCCAGGCTGGAGTATAGTGGCGCGATCTCGGCTCACTGCAAGCTCCGCCTCCCGGGTTCAGGCCATTCTCCTGCCTCAGCCTCCCAAGTAGCTGGGACTATAGGCACCCGCCACCACGCCCGGCTAATTTTTTGTATTTTTAGTAGAGACGGGGTTTCACTGTGGTCTCGATCTCCTGACCTCGTGATCCGCCCGCCTCGGCCTCCCAAAATGCTGGGATTACAGGCGTGAGCCACCGTGCCTGGCCCATATCTGTTTTTAAGATGTCAAGTTTTATGAAAATTGCAATTACTTTTCTTATCTGTTTTATTACAGCAAGATTTTGAGTTTGGTTTCCTATTTTCCTTGCCTGGTTCTGCCATCTTGGCTACTGTTACTACCTTCCCTCTCCTTTGGTCTCTGTGATTGACTCTGGTTCTCAGTCAGTCCTAACTAACTTGGGAGAATCAGTTTCCATGTTGCCATCTATATCGATGGGCACAGTGCACAGTGTACAGTGCAGAGAAACGATCTACTTCAAACGTAGAGTGAGAAAACAGGTCATTCTATGTCCATTTTGAAGGGAAGCAATAATTAAGGTAATTGTTTTGTAATTATCTCTCTATCTGCAAACACAGTTCCAATCTTTCACATCACAGTAAAAAGTTTATCAAAGTAGTGACAATGGTCACCAGTGTTTTTACCTTGGGACCAGGGGCACCTGGGAAGCCTGGAGGGCCAGCAGACCCAATGGGACCCTGAAATCAAAGCAGAAGGTGATAAGAAATTTCCTCCAAGTAAATTAAGGAAACAATAACAATGACAGAAGATCGAAGTTGCTTACAGTGGCATGACACTATTTATATTAGTAAAGAAAAAAAATTGACAGCCAGTCTGTTGTCATTAGGATCTCATCAAAGTCAAGACATTCATGGTATCCAGGGTGGGGAGATTTTGCTTTACACATCAATCAAAAGTTCAGGTACTTATAAATGGCTTACACTACGTACAAATGGAGCCTTCAAAAGACCTCACAGAACATTTGGTAAAGTGTCTGAAATGATGCTATTTCATAAGAGATTAGTGAAGAAGACAGCTCCCACCCCACATTCTCAACTCCTTTCAAATTCCCCAGTGTCAAAACTTACAGCAGGACCCACGGGACCCACACTTCCATCACTGCCACGGGCACCCTAGAAAGAAAATAAAGAGGAAGATCAGGTGGAAACTTAAATGACAGTCATTAGAAGATTTTTTAAAAGGATGAAACTGAACAGAAATGGAAGCACTTACAGCAGGGCCAGGGGCACCAACACGTCCTCTCTCACCAGGAAGCCCACGGGCTCCCTAGAAGCAGAAATATTTTCAATAAAATCCAGAATGCTAATTTAAAAAATGTCACAGGCATCATTTGCTTTGTTCAATTTCCAACCTGTACAAGAATAACACTAAAAATAAATAAGTTGCCTTCTAATTCCAACTAAACAGTAGTGGATTTCTTTTAAGTATCAGAAGGCTATTAGAAAAATATCAAAGAATACAATGCTGAAGAATACAGTGATTAGCAAGAACATTAAAGAAGTTCCATCTCACAAAGAGTGTACACATTTAAATTTACAATGAAGTAGTCAATACTTACTGTTTGACCTGGAGTTCCATTTTCACCAGGGGCACCAGGTTCACCCTACATGGAGAAGAAGGATTGAGTTTTTGTTCATTAAATATAACAATTATTTTTCCTGATAGTGCAATTTTACCCTATTTTTTCGCTTTGAACCATTCATATATTTCGTAACATTTCTTACACATATAGATTGTTTTTCAATTATGCCAGACACACAGATTTTAAAATGTGCTAACATGAGTTTTTATTCAGATAGTACCACATGTCCAGGTTCTAAGGAAATGTGGTTAGTTGGGTGTACCTCCTCCCCAATTTCTCCCTTAGATTCTGGATATCAATTATATATTAGAAACAATATCATAAAAAGAGATGGCGAAGGATAGATTTACTTTCAATGTAACCATATTTATCCTCTTTAAAGTTGTTTTGAACACTCAGTGTTACCACTTTCATAAAATGTGCATGAAAAATTGAAGCTTCATAATATTTTTTAGAGCTATCATGTTTATTTCCAATCTATACTCTTAACCTGAGTAAAAACCAGGGTACTAGTAGTAGTAGTGGGATTTAATACTATGGCACATGTAAAAGAACTTTTCTTAAAAATAATCTGATTTTGATATAGGGGAAATATGGTTTAAGAGACCTCATAAGGACCCTTCATTTCCAGGATTCTATGTGAAGTCTATTATTTGGGAATAAGCATTGAAATGGCAGGGGGAGGATCATTTCTAGCCTATGACTTTCTAACCTCTAGATGTGTGACTTTGGGCAGGTCAATGGCTCTCACTAGGCCTCAGTTTCCCACCTCTGCAAAATGAGGGGGTCTCCAAAGCTCCTTGCAGCTCTAACATTTTATGATACAGTGATTAGTAGTCTGAGCTGTTATATCGGGCTCTTGGGAGAATGAGTTTGACCTTATCCATTTGTGTGGCAGCTGGAAAGTTAGAACAGATTCTCCATATTCATGTTCATTTCTGGTCCCGCTAGTATTCGTTACTCATTAATTTGTAATTACGTTGGTATTCACTTTAATATCACATTATCTCCTTAATAGGAAAGAGAACATTTTATAGTTGAAAACGCTGTCAAAGAAGAGCCTAGCCAAGAGATAACACACTTCTGAGACTTTAATTACCTAATTAAAAAATTTTTGAGTGTGCACAGATAAATCACAGGAAGGAGGTTGAAAAGTGTATAGTGACATGAATGTACCTATCTAATTAGTGTGTGGCAAAGGAGAATTTACAGTTTAAAATAATAGAGTGTTCTAATCTCTGATAATATGTTTATTTACTTTTATTTTGGCTGCAGAGAGACACTGAAATTACAGAGGGAGGAAAGAAAATGGAAGAAGAAACTATTAATATTATTTTTGTCTCAATTGTTTAATAGACATTGAATTAAATAAATATTAATAATTGACCTTTTGTCACAGACTCTCATAGTCCCCATCATTGAGGGATTTGAAGTACAGAAAAGAAAAAAAACTTTTTAGAATATGGGTAATCTTCAGTATAATATACTTTTTTGGAGGTCATGGGGAATTTCAATCAAGTGCTTAAAAACAGTGCTTCTAATTTAATATTTACCTTCACACCAGGAGCACCGGGCTGTCCCTTCAATCCATCCAGACCATTGTGTCCCTGAAAGGCAAGCCTTATTATAAAATACTGTTCCATGATAGTGTTTGGTCAAATAAAAATTGTATATCTTTGCCGTTAATCTCTCCTGGGTGAATCTTGTCTGCTGCAATAGAAAGAAGTCCAGTGTTCTGGGTCCCAGCAAACTTAGTCTATTGCCCTAGATAGGTCACTTAACTTTCCTGCCATTGAGAGAGAAGGATGGAGGACTAGGTGCTCTCTCACATCTTTTCCATCCTTAATAATTTTATGATTTTCAGATGGTCGTAAATAATAAATAATATGTGTTCCATATAATTTTCTCTGTAGTGAGCCTCTTTTTTGGTTGCTATGAACAGACTGAAAAAATTGCACCCCACTTTACTTTCAAGAAATCTGACTCTTTAACTCTTTCTTCCCTTTGGCAAACTCCAGGAATTTGAAAGTGAATATATGTCATCCAAGATTTTAAACATACTTGAGCTTTTTCCAAAAATTAATAGGCATTTTCTCTCATCTGAGTAAAGAATGTGCTTACCCTAATGCCTTTGAAGCCAGGAAGTCCAGGAGTTCCAGGGAAACCACGAGCACCCTTAGAAAGAAATGGAGAAGATGGTGAATAATGTTTTACCATAAATAAAAAGACAGTTACTTCTTCCCCCCAAAGTATTTATTCTCACCAAAGTTCAAGCTTTGAATCAAAGTCTAGTATACCTTTAAGCATGGAACGACAAATTAACCTACTCTAATGTAACTAAGAATATGGTGTTTGTAGAAAACACAATTTAGTTGCTTATATTATGCTTGCTGTCATTAGTATTCCATTATTTGCATGAATAAAATGTATATGCATTTTTTTTTTTTTTTTACTAGGCTCTTTTCTTTGTTAGATGCCTCCGATTCGTGTCATAAGTTTGGGTGACACCTATGTTGTCATTTAGATTGATGCTAGTTTTAGCAACTATCTTATAGGCCTATGATGTTTGTGCTATCTACCAATGTAAAAAGTCTCACCTGTGGTCCAACAACTCCTCTCTCACCAGGTCGTCCGGGTTTTCCAGGGTGACCCTAAACATGAAAACATAGTACAGTCAACTTCTTCTTGGTAAACTATCAGACAAAATGGGGGAAATCTTGGTTTTTACAAAAGGGGAGAAAGTTATCACATAAAAATGTGGATCCAGATACATATTTCATATTTCCCTTAACATAAGCAGGTTAGTTAATGTTTCATTAAAATATCATTTCCCATGTATTAAGAGTTCTTTCAGGCATATTCAGCTTTTGGCAGAATACTTAATTTGAATCTAGAAAATCTTGTTGAGGCAGGAGTATTTAAATAGCATTTTGAAAGTGCTTAAGAGTAAATACTTACATCTTCACCAGCCTTGCCAGGAGGGCCAGCTGGACCACGAGAGCCTGCAGGACCCTAAGAAAATGGGAGACCCATCATTTCGTTAAGGTTATATTCATAAACTCCCAGGAAAAAAACTGATCACAAAGGTGGAAAAAGGTACTCACAGTTTGACCAGGTTCACCAGGCTCACCAGCAGGTCCTTGGAAACCTTGAGGGCCCTAAAAGAAGAAAAGAATGTCATACTCCAAGCCTTTATTTCTTAATTCTCTGTCTTTTTACATAAGAGGCATAATAAACTTTCAGTACTTACTGGGGCTCCAGCTGCACCAGGAGGGCCTCTAGGTCCCATTAAACCCTGTAAAGAAAACAGATATATCAATAGTTAGCACTGATAAGTGGTCATGGTGTTGGCTGGCATCAGATATGACCAACTTAGCAGTGCCATAGACATTTTGTGATGGACAGACAGAATTGTTGTGGTTTTATTCCATAGTTTTTATTTCTCCTGAGGAAGAATTTAAGGACTCAAGCTTCTTGCATTAGTTCTGCCCCTTTGCTTTTCCTTTTTTCCCAATCCAAATCAATAGAAATCAGTGAGAATTAGATGGGACAGTCATAAGTTCCTTAAACTTGTGCACGATTGGGCATATTGAGATTGTTCTGATGCAATGAAGGGCATCAGTCTTTGCACAAGTGCAGAATATACAATTGTCTTATATGCAGCAGATGAAGCATTTCCATTTGGATTTTTTTGATCATATGTCATCTTCCTATATCATATTTAGCTAAGAAATTGGTACTTTTATTGCCACAAAGGACATAAATTGAAAAGAATCAAAAGTCCTTCTTAATGATTAAAGGGAAGTTTGTTATAACCTTATCGCTCCTCTAAGGGTTATTGGTGACTGATGAAAATGTCAAACAAAAGTGGATGTAATGAGGGGTGAAGGAAAAATAAAATATTATTGAAACAGCCTTCTGGAAAAGTCTATTATATTATATTATTGTTGAAAATATGGCCCAGATGATGGAAGATTGTTTTTCCCTTTGTTCTTCTGTAGCACAAAAGTAGGGTAAAACAGACTGTTACTAGTTCATACACCAAAAACCCTTTCTTGACTCCTCTTTGCAGTAATCAATGTCTGTGTAAGCTCATCTGTAGGGTCTGTTCCTCATAATGCTGAAAATATTTCATGTACCAGTCTCAAGTAATTTGTTCATGACATCAGCCGTGGGGACTCTGCAGTCAAACCTACCCTACTATATTAATGCCTAGAGTGAAATAACATGGATTTTATTTAAAATGTATGTCATTTTAATTATAAGAATTATTCATTTGGTTTTAGAAATTGCTCCAACATTAAAAGAAACTGTCACTTTTCAATCACAATAGCTTTTTAGGCATATGTTAAAAAATAATTTTCTTTGACACCAGGAATTTCTAATTATATTTGTTTATTTTTTCATGTATTTGCAACAATTTCATTTACATAAAATGTAGTGTATTTCGTGGAGGCTGTGAGACAGTATGATTACTCATTAATTCAGAGAAGAACCCTGTGGGATTTTATAGTTATTGATTTTCCAGCATGGAGAATTATTTTAATACTTTATATTTAATACTAATACTTTATTGCTGCCTATCTTCCCTATTTGTGAAACACATATCTGTTGATTACATATATCTCTGCATGTGTGTGGATGTGCAAGCTTAAATTATATTTCACCGATATTTCAAAGTAAAATACTCTGCTTTATGCCCCTAAGACAGATGTTCCAAAAACAGGGGAATCTGAAATCCATATTAATTTTCCCAGCTTAGTGGGCTTTTTAAAAATGACATTTAGTGGCTCTTTACTTTCCACCCTTTGCTTCTTCTTGAGATATAGGTACTGCTTTAAAACTGACTAATGTCCAGCATTAGGTGAAACAGCTAATTTCAAATATCCAATATAAACAAAGCCAAAATAAACGCTCTACTTTTTCATTTCAGATATGAACATTTTAAATTACCAGAGAAAATTAGGGAATTAGAAGTCATCGATTAAAGGTAGATTATTTCTCAAGTGAGAGTTCTAATCTACAGAAAATATTATCTCACCCTTAGAGTATATTAGCTTACTGTGGGCCATTAGCTCCAGCAGAACATCTTCTTTTGAAGCTAGAGCACTAAGTGCACTGCCCAGGTAAAATTTACATTTTAAAGACCATGTTGACTTTGGGCAGATAAATACCTTAGTTTTGAAACAGTTAATTAAAATCACTAAATTGCATGTGTGTGTGTATACATTCAATTTTGTAGTGCTTAATCAACCTAACACTTTGACTTCTGGCAATTTTTCCCTCTATTTCATATATGCTAGTACACATTTCGCATGCTCATATTAGCATTTTTCCCTTCAAACATCTCTAATGCTTGTTAGAAGCTTCATTTGTTAATAGTCATCATCATCATCATCATATTGGGAACGTTTCTAAGCGGTGCTCCACTGATAGGGTATGGTGCTGAATATTTGTACTGAGTGACATAAATGCTAGATTTTTACTCATACTCTATTCTGTATTGATTTACAATCAATAGACTAAAAAAGAATTTTTTTTTGGTCAAAATATAGAAAAAGAAACATTTCCTATATTGTTAACTCCTTGAGGAGGGATCAGAATCTGTCATATTCCTTGTAATTTCCCCAGTTCCTAATACCGTTTAGGGCCCATTGAAGGTACCTGATTAATATCCATTGACTAAATGAGTGGTTTATTCAAGGACTAGGTACATAAACCATGATGTCATCAAATATTAGACATCTTGTCTGGCAGCTAGTTCTAATTATGTCATTAGTTACCTGGACGACCTTGAGAAAAGGACTTAAACTCTCCCATTTTAAAATGAATTAGCTGGACTAGAACTTGTTGATCCTTTCCAACAAGTTCAGAGAACTTAATAAATAGTTCTATGTCTCTAAGTGTTGCTTAAAATTCTAAGCAATGCTAAAGAATATTAAAAAAATTAATCAGAGTGATTACTGTTTTAAATTAAATTTATTTGCTCAAATTATGATTACTATATCCAAAGATTATTTCTTGAACATAAGTATATGACCTATCTTAATGAGGCACTTTTGTAAAGAAAAGTAAACTCCTTAACTTATGTTTTCATAAATTTGAAGACAAAAAGAGTTGTTTTTATATGATCTAAGTATTGAGTATTAACTTAGGTAGCTAAATAAATGGCGTTGTAAAATGTGACATACAATGAATTCTTTATTTAGTAAATTTTTTGGCTAAGATAAACAGATAAGCATACCATTGGTCCAGGGCCAAGTCCAACTCCTTTTCCATCATACTGAGCAGCAAAGTTCTAGAGGAGTAAAAAAAAAAATATATGTATATTATATATATATAAAAAATATTTTTAGTTACTAGCCATGTCGTTCATTTTCTCATTTTACTTGTCAATATTTTTCTGTTGTTATTTAAAAGAGGGGAATGTTTTTGATATAATTATTAGTTTAAAATTCTATATTGAACTAAATTCCTAAAAAGTCAGGAGAGCTGTACATTTAAAACTTGGCCTACATCTCTTTGAAATGGAGAACTTCCCTACTTTATTTTTTGAGCCCTTCTTCTGCCTTAACTCAGTGTCTCCACTCCCACCTTTTACTTCTACACTGAGGAAGGAAAGCTTTCTAAACTTTTAATGTTACTAAGGGCTCCTGATAAATTAGACAGAGCTCAAGAGGACATCTTCGCATTTTCACCTGTTGCCCTTCCTCACCGGAGCTACACAAAATGACTAAGGGATCTTTTTCTTGCCTGAGTTTCAGGAAGGATATAAAGAGTTTTCAAGTTTAGAGGAAAATTAAATTAAAATGCCCCTTGGAAGATAAAACTTTTAAAAACTAGTTCACAGTAATAACTTTACTGTTAAAGATCTCTCTTATAGTGGTAGCTCTATTAAAGAAGCTGCTTTTTAATGCCCTTCATAGATAAGCAATCATAATAAGATCTTTGGGGGAGAAAGGTCTTATTTTACTGGCATACAGTTGGGTGTTAGAATCAGGCTTCTGATTCATAGTGCTAACCAATTAAGCAAAATGTTTTCCTTCCTGCAGTGAGGCCATTTGGCATTCATACCATTGTTAAAGACATAAAGCTAAAAGAAGATATTAATGAAAAAGGGAAATGTACTTTTCTCAAATTAGTTTCAAGCAAATTAAACCTAAAACCGCTTTGAATGTTGGTTCAGCAGACTTCAAGTCAAGGAGAATAAAAAGCGTAGGATGTTTGTGAAATTGCTTAAGATCAGGGATTTTGCGTATGTAGTTCAATCTAATCAAACTCTTTAATTATGTAACACCTCTTATTTGTGCCTTACTGATAAAAGATATTAAATCTCCAAATTAAATAATGGTAATGATGGCCACAGCTAACTTCAGCGCACACAAAGACCAGTCCTGTAATTGACAAGGGCTCACAAAGAGAATGGGTAAAGCAGAATCTTGAGTGAAGAAACCAAATAAATGAAATAAAATATACTAATTTTCAAATAGAACAATTATCCCTTAACTGCTAAAAATAAATTCCACAATAAGCCTTCTTTCAACAGAGAGAAACTGAAGTTAGCTAAAAGTTAGCAATACTTAGGACACCTTACCCCACCAAGACCAGGGGGGCCAGGAGGACCAGGTGGACCAGGAGGGCCTGTGGGACCATCTTCACCATCTCTGCCTGGGGGGCCTGGTGGACCCTGTTATGTAAAAAATGAATAAGGTCAGGTTAGACAGGCCCTGTAGAAACCTGAGAATTATATGTGGTAAGATCAGTTGTTTAGACCTTTCTATGTGCAAGTAGGGTGGAAATTTAATATACTATATTTGTCATTGGTTGACATTCACTTATGAGTCTATTTTAGAAAAAGGGTTAATAACTCTCAAGATATCACAGGGTAGCTTTCCTAAAGAAGTATCTCAGCCATTGAATATTAATTTGTACTGAAGCTCCAGTATTCAAATATAAAAATTATAGCCAAACAGTATGGTTCTGTGTGCTTCACATGTTTAACAGTGCACAAGGATTTACATTGTATTGTTATTTGCCGATCTCTGACTGTGACAAACTTATTCAATAGTTTTGGTATGTTACATGTAAATAAATTAATTGATATGACAGTTAATAAGGTTGCTTTATCATACGATAGAAAATCCTGCAGATTTACTATCATTAACTACTTGTGTTATTAAAATAATTAACTGATATAATTCTATTTCTAATAAATTGTTTGAGTGGAATACATGTAAGTCTCCACTTCCTAACAGATATAAGATATAGGTATTCACATATTGGCAAAAGTGTTATATAATGCAAAACCACGCAGTTATAAATGTCAAATAAGCATTGCAGGGAGATTTAATAATGCCACAAATAAAATGTAAGCCTGACTTGTACATGTATGAATTTGAGCAGAGAAACATGTTACTGACTACTAATTCACTATTATTTCCAAGCTACCTAAGGGATCTTACTTCAAAAGCAAACCAAATATGTTAAAGAGAGGACTGTGGTAGTAGGTAGATACATTTTCATTATGCATGTGTTGGATGGGTAAATTATAAAGAAAGTAGGCCATGCAAATAATATGACTGTAACAGTTTTTCTTTTTTAACGGTAATTTTGACCTAAAACAAATATTGATTATACGTAATAATACTCATTCACTTCTTCTGCAGTGCATTACCTGTTTAAAGGGGTGTACAATTATCTGGATACATAATATTCTTATAAATTGCCAGTTGCCAGTTCCTATAGTTTCTAATATATAGCTATTCAAATATGGGGTAAAGCCCTTTATAGTTCAAAAATTACACACCCTTTCTCCACGTGGTCCTCTATCTCCGGCTGGGCCCTACAGGAAAGATACAAACAGCACAATAATAAATGCCTAAGAAGTAATTTCCAGTGAATAAGCAAATCATTCTTGATAATAATTAGTTGGTAAGACTGATCTAACTACAATGTTATTAGATACTACATAAAAAATCGACACAATGCAATAGATAAAAGTACATTTTTAAATTGTAATTATACGTAATTTTTTTCAGCTGGGGGATTGGAAGCTGCCACAGTCTTCAGCTATTGGGTTAATACTATGCATAGCATTTGAATAAGATGATAACTGTAGGTGAAATGACCATTTTGTTACATTTTTAACAGCACATTTATATAGTGAAAGCTCTTTAAAATAACTTTTTTACTACCTATAATTAACATAATATGCTTTCCATCTCCAGAATAAAAACAAGTCATTTTTTTCATTTTGTATGTAAATCACCAGTTTGTATCACATAAATGTAATTACGGATGATTCTGGAAGATAATTAAACTTTGTTATCGTAAACATCAAAGCTACTTTATTTTATGCTTTAGCTAATGCATATTCATATGAGCAAAATTTTGATATTTTCCTTCCATAGTCTACTATAAATTTAGTTAAATTATAAGTTATCCCTGATAATTTTAGATGTTTATGGAGTATTATACTCTTACCTTTCTTACAGTTTCCTAGAAAAGAAGAAATCAAAGATTATTATGAAGAAAATTGTATATATATTTTAAAACAGCTTCCATTTTGAAGTAGTAAACAAATATACCTTCACAATTCATTACATTATGCATTTACTATTATCTTAGTTTAATATTTCAAACTACAATTTAAAATTTTGCCAATACATCAAATAAAAATATGTACCTACAGAACAAAAAATACATATCAATACTTACCTGTAATTATGCCTCAAATTCAATTCACGAGCTAAGAATGTGTTAACAATAAATGCTTTTGCAAATGATTCCAAAGGAGTGAAAAGATTCTCTAGCTCAGTGAAATCTTCTGCTTCATAGTAGCAGATCCTAAAACTCAAACTTCTATTGGATTATTTACTCTATATTTCGTATGAGTATTTTATAAACTTAGTCTTATTCAGTAGCCCCGCCTATTTTGGAAAATTGGGTGGGTACTTTCTAAGGCTGCCAGAAAGGTTTTGACTATCAAAATTCTTCACAATTTTCTTGGGAATCTAGGATGGTCAATATTAATGTAACTTCTTCCCTTCCAAGAGAAGACATCACTGTAGCCAAGGGAATCAAAGTATTTTTAAAAAAATTCTAAAAATAATTTTACTCACCTCTTGTAAAGCTGTAGATAAAAAAGAAAAGATAGGAAATAATTATTAGTATCACCTCATGGATCAATAGCAATAATTAACAAATAGAGAGACAAGTTTATAAAATTGAGCTACCTAATTAAAGGACCAATTATATATTTTATTAAGAATATTTTAATGACTTGGAAATTATGCAGGCCAAAAGCATGGCAGGGATCAGCAGGGTGATTTGTTTGCAATATTAATATGTAAATATATTTTGAATTAAATTGTTAATTATTTACTATTGTATAAATGCTGTGAAATATTAATGTGTCTGAAGGATATTTCGAATACTTAGCAATTAAGCTGGTAAAGTGCACAGATGAATCGCTGAATGTAAGACAAGATTAGTAGATTGATGAGGAAGCAATTTATAGCTTAATCCATATTTAATACCTAAATATCTAGAAAAGGTAAAATTTAGGAAAGTATGCTACCTTAAAATTCTATATTGAAATTTGTTTTTTATAAAACATTGAAGTAGACTTACTTTTTTATAAAACATTGAAGTTACCTAGTACTTCATTGAGTTTGTACTGTTCTTAATACCCTTTTTCAAAAGGTCTAATTTGCACATTATTAACTGTGAAGATGGATTAATTCAGACATCTGAATTTTGCTTTAAATTAGTTCACTTAAATTAGGTAAGGTCATTTTACCAATATGTATCATTTTTGTCCCTGAGAAAGAGCTTTGTATAAATGGAAAAACTGTGGATTAAAGATCTTGAAAAATAATAGAAAAAATAAACAAAAGTACTATCCCCCCTTTTGCCATAATTGTTGTAAGTCCTTAAAGAGTGAATTCCTCTCCTACAGTATAAAAATTATCGGTTAATACAGGATACAAGTGTGGCCAAGCTTGCAATAGGATGAATCACCCCTAAAATTGCTTTAATGAGGTGGCCAAGAAGTGCGTTATTTGAAGTGAGAACATCTGTTGCAACAGTCACAATTCAGGAGGGTGGACCACATCCAGCACTGACATTTAAGGGCAATTTATGAGAATTACTGTTAAATTACAAGAATGATATGTTTACTTCATTGTGTCCATCAATAGGAAGAATAATTATGCCTGACTTTATTAACGGAAGCCCTTATGATTTTGGAAATTTGCCTTTTAATTACTCAGACATGGACCATTTTGAAGAATGTGTGTTTGATAACATTTATTCCAGAGTGTGGTTGGTTGTTGATCAGAAGGTAAGTTGCCTTTGTACCTTCAAATTTCCCTAAGTCTGCCTTCATTTTATTCTCTAGGAGCCAACTCTTTCTTCCCACTCTCAGATCTCATTAAAAATATGAACTCGGTAATGTGACTTTGTTCAGTGCAATTACTCCTTAGTACACTAAAAGTGAATGAAGGGGGAACAGACAGACACACACACACACAGACGCGCGCGCGCGCGCGCACACACACACACACACACACTCATTAGTAATTATGCGGTAGTAGACACCGTGCTATGTGGTTGGAACAACTTTTTGGAGTACTGGGTGTGGTCAGACAATACCATCCCCCGTCTAGTCAATATCTTTGTCTAGTACTTTGGCAGCCATTTTCAAGATGAAAACGGACTGATCTTCTTCATTCTATCTTGATATGAAAGTCTGGTCATAAAACCTAGAGCTGGAAAGTGGCCTTGGGGTCCCCATAATCTCTGTCTCACAGTTTAGAAAAGGCCGTTTGACTTGCCCAAGGTCACGCAGCAAATTGGTGTCAGAGTCATGGGAAAAACCCCGGTCTCTTGAGTCTCTTGTCAGTGTTGATATATCTCAACTTGCTGCATTCATAACCTTTGATTATCACTGGGAACATGTCAAAGGGGTAATTCTCGGCTCAACAAAATTTAGGGCAGATTTGAGTTTAAAAATGTTACCATTTCCATGACTAGAAAGTGAATTGAGACACTTATATTACTTTTCAGAAAGTACCCATTCCAAGTAGCATCCATTCTTCTTTCCAGGGTTCACTGACTAGCCACTGGGAAAGGCTCCAACCAGAAATGCTAATCATTAATCTGTATAAACCCATAGAAGCTTTAATTGGGATTCCATTTGCTTAAGGCCCTGTCCCCTGTACTTTCATTTTCCTTCCTCCAGAGGGCGCCTTATAACCATCATCATCATCATCGTCATCCTCCTCCTCCAGACAAGCCTTACAATGCCCAGAAGATAAAAGCTCTTGGGAGGTGAGTTTTATGTTACTCAATTGAAGGACTTTCTAACGCAGGCCTCAAGTTTTACAAGGTGGACATCAGTGCGGTTATGGGGCCTGTGGGGGTGGAGGACCTTGACTTCCTCCACCACATTGGTGGTTAATATCTCATCCTTAGGGAAAGACCTTCCGCTCCCTTTGGGGGTTACCAAGCTGAGGATCCAGATCGAGTTAACTGTCTCACTCTGAACTTAGAAGAAAAGTTCCCTAACTTTTGGCGAGACTTTTATGTTTTCATTTTTTAAAGTAATTTCCATGTTTCTTATCAAATCCGGCGTTTTCCCACATGCCTAAGAGTTTGCCCTCCAAGTGTGCCTGGAATTCAGGTTACAGGTTTTCCTTTTCAGGGCAGGGTGCCCTCCCATCTAACCTCTCTCCCCAGTCTCCCCCAAACAAGCTGAAGGCACTTACATTGGCATGTTGCTAGGCATGAGGTTACTGCAAGCAGCAACAAAGTCCGCGTATCCACAAAGCTGAGCATGTCTAGCACTTAGACATGCAGACTCCTTGTGTCGCAGAGCCCCTGGGTCACCGGCGGAGGTATCACCTGGCGGGCGCGGGCATGCAGTCGTGGCCAGTACCTCCAACTTAGCCGAAACCTCCTGCTGCCGTGGTGCTAAAATAATAAAGCCCGGATCTGCCCTATTTATACGGCAAAAGTTTCCCTGGCCCGAGGGTGCCTCCAAAAGGGCCTCCACCAATGGGAGGGCTGGAGTTGGGGGCCCGGGCAGCCACAGCTGGGAGGAGCCTGCGGGGGCGCAGAGGAGGGAGCGAATGGGGGAAGGGACGTGGCCACGGGGCTGGCTTCTTAAATTGGTTCCATTCTTTTTGAGGACGTGGACACTTTTGAGGCTTTCAAGGGAAACTCTGACTCGCTGTCTGCATACCTCCGCCCTCCCCATCCTCCCGCCCTCCCCCGCCCTTTCCAAGTTTGGAAACATTATGGGACACGTCGGAGTGCTCTGCAGCCCCGACATGGGCAGAATGTGCAGACCTCCGGGCGGCCGAGCAGCCAGAGAGGGATCGGGAGCCCAGCGATCAAAGCAGGAGCTGTCCAGTCCTGCCTCACCTGTGCCCTGTAGGCCACCTGTAGGGTGGAGGGCTCCGGCCGGAGCGGAGGGGGCAGGGAAGGAGGGAGGGAAGACTCGACAGCGTGGCGCAGCCGGAGCCGCCTCCCCGCCCCTCCACCCCCGCACCCCACCCCCAGCCCCGTCCAGCTTTTCTCTAGCTCTGGGGCTCGTGTGCGCCCACTGTTTCAGCAGTGATGCACTCTCTTTCTCTTATGACTTCGGGAAAGGGGGGTCCTGTCTGTAGAAGGCTGGGTTGCAGTCGGAGGACGCCTTTTGTTGGCAGGTGGGCTGGGGAGCAGGCTCGAGGCTGCTTGGCACCCGGCTACAGGGAGGATAGGCTTTGCGAACCGTAGACTAGACCAAGCCACCTGGGAAGTCCTTCGACCTCCTACCTTGCCTTTGCTGAGGCTCATTCCAAACAGGGTCTTTTGGGGGATGATTTGGCACTCCAGAACGACTGCAACCGACCTAGAGACTGAGAATGTATTTCTCAGTCTCTCCTTTCTAAGGCTGTGGTGGGAGATCTTTCATGGTTTCCAGTCTCTCCTCTCCTCCTCCATGGGCTCCTTGTCCGGATTTACCAGCTCTATCCTGAGCCTGGACCCTTCAACCCTCCCGTGAGCCCCCGGTCTCTCTTGACCTTGCTGCCTACTCTCTGTCCCATCTCTTACAGCTACACCCAAGCACCTCCCCTAGCACATCCAGAGGGCCTTCTGATTCGAGCTTGGGGTCTTCGTAGTCTTCGCTGGTAACACCCCAAGCAGTGTGCCCACCAACGTAGATGTTAACTCTCTCCCCAACACCCACCATCCCTCTTCTCTGGCCGCCTCCATCCAACCCTCCACTCCCTACTAGGGAGAGGAGGAGCTGGTACCTTGACCCTGAGGTGGGAGGCCAAAGGTCCTGTGCCCTTTTCTAAAGCTTCTTGGGATGGCATTCCAGGTCCTAGGTTTGAAAGGCTGTGTGTGTGTGTGTGTGTGTGTGTGTGTGTGTGTGTGTGTCAGGCCTCTCCTCTACTTGCCTAAGGCCCCTATGAGGCAGCAGGGGCCTAGTCAGAGTGCTGCTGTATCCCAGAAGTCATCGCAAAGGGGGCATCTTTAGGTCAGTTCTGTCTCTAAGAAACAGAAACGAGTGGGCTGTAGTTCCTTGAGAATCTTTTTCCCTTCCTTCCTCCCACCCCCTCCCCCCTTTTTTTGCTTTGCCTTAAGGAAGAACTTCTGCAGAAGTTAACTCCATCAGCAGCTTCTGTAAATAAAAGGGACTGTTCTAAAGCAGGTTACTCTTTCAAAATGTAAAAGAAAAAAAAAAGGTTAATGCAAGTAAAAGAGGATAACCAAAAACAATAAACCCTTGTTTTATTCTAATTAAAGGCACTGACTTGGGAGACAACTTTGGATGATTTTTTAAAGTAACAGGGAGTGAAAGAATTTGAAAGGGTGTCTGGTCATTCCTAGAAGGGGGTTTACAAGGAGCAATCCACATTCAAATTTTTTTCTAACTAGGTAACAATGTTTGAAGTTTTCTAGGTTCTAGGAACAACACAGCAACAAAAGACCTGAGGTTGAATTGTATATTCCAAGAACATTTTTACCCTTTCCCTGAAATATCGCAGTTACAGAACTAACAAAAAATCTTTTAAAGTGGAAGTCATTTTTATCAGGAAAGAAAAACTTTAATACTACATCATAACAATTTTTTTTCTGCATATCAGAAGAGTGAGCAATGATTTCTAAGTATCATTGTTACCACTCTGCTGAATTGCCTTTGCAGGGCATATGTGTGCATTTGTCCTGTGTTGCTGAGAGTCAGAAACTAATTCTGAGCAAAATGACTCAGGGTCGTAATGCAACAGATTTATGAAAGAAACCCTCCAAATACCCTTCAGTGAGGTTATCTGATAACGCTTCGGGGGTCAAGTTGGTTCAATCATTGGATTTGCAATAGATACCCCAAATTTTAAACACTTCATGGTAGGTTTTGTTGTGGTTGTCAAAATAGTTTAAAGTGTAGAATGTTTTTAGAAGTGTGATTATTATTTCTCTTTTAGCCAGAAAAGAAAAATCCTAGGCAAGTTTTTGAGAATTAGAGGACTATAAGTTCAAGCACACATGTATAAACTTAGAGGAAAAACGTCTCTGCTAAAGGCAGCAGAGTGAACTGATAACTTGAAAAGCATTCCTGGAAACTGATGCAAATACCAAATGCCGCTGGGCTCCCTCCCTGCTGATGTGGCAGGGTTTGAAGCAGGCAGCCGTCAGCATTTGGTGGGAGGCCCTGGACCTACAAAGAAGCAATGAAAGTGGAGAAAACTAAACAGGCATCTTTCTTTCTTAAAGTGAGAATCAGGTTCTAATTGCAGCTGTTTTTACATATAACTTGGGGGGAAATAGTTGATTAGGTGTTTGTTTTAAAGGAGGAATTTTTTAATGGTCAGTTAGATCTCTGTTAAATATTTTTGTGACTCCAAATAAGGAGCAGCTTTTCCTAGGATGGGGGTGGGACTGGTAGAGCTGCGAGAGCTGAACCAGAACCTGAACTGAGTGCCCTGGTGAGGGCCCTGATGGTTCTAGTGTGGGGAAGAAGGGAGAGGGAGGGAGGAGAAAATGAATAGAAGGAAAAACAAGTAAGTGAGTGGGGTGGGGTCAAGACTGAGAATAGAGGGATGGAAGAAGGGAGGCAGAGGAGACTAAAGATTCCTACAACTTTGGTGCTAGACTGTTAATGCCTGGGTCCCTATTCCCAAATTATTTTCAATGAAAGAAAAGATAATCTCTTTAGCTTCCTTATAACCCACTGATTACAAACTGGGCCACATGTTTACATACGGCAAGAAAATGGTTGAGAGTCTGGTTAATACAGAAATGCAGAACAGCCTGACAAGGCCCTGATGTCTTAATTTTATATTTCTTTCTTTGATCAAAGTTAAACATCGGACTGATATCTCCTTTCAAACATCCATTGAGGATCCAGTCTGTGAGAAGCAGCAATACCACATTATCTCATTCTAGTTCCAGTTCTAGTTAACTTGGTTGTCAAACAACTGCTTAGAAGGTATTTGCTGATAATTAATGTGGTAGCTGAAGAGTTAAATGTTGGTTTTTTATTTTGTGTTTATTTATTCATTGAGAAGGTCTCACTTTATCACCCAGGCTGGAGTGCAGTGGCGCCATCTGGGTTCACTGCAGCCTCGACTTCCTGGGTTCACGTGATCCTCTTGCCCCAGCCTCGCTAGTGGCTGGGACTATAGGTGCATGCCACCATGCCAGGCAAATTTTTTTGTATACTTTGTAGAGACGGGGTTTTGTCATGTTACCCAGGCTGGTCTCAAACTCCTGAGCTCAAGCGATCCACCTGCCTCTGCCTCTTAAACTGCGAGGATTACAGATGTGAGCCACTGTGCCCAACAAGGGCTGATTTCTTTCTGTGATATTTGTTGGAAAGTTATAGAGATTCCTGCTCCGTGTCATATCAATTAGGATATTCAGTTCCCATTGATTATTTCAATGAGTCAAGATGTATGTTTTGTTTTCGTTTTTGTTTTTTTTTTCTTTTGAGACAGAGTTTTTCCTCTGTTGCTCAGGCTGGAGTGCAATGACACGATTTCGGCTCACTGCAACCTCCGTCTCCCGGGTTCAAGCGATTCTCCTGCCTGAGCCTCCCAAGTAGATGGGATTACAGGTGTCTACCACCACACCTGGCTAATTTTTCTATTTTTCAGTAGAGACAAGGCTTCACCATGTTTGCCAGACTGGTCTTGAATTCTTGACCTCAGGTAATCCACCCACCTCGGTCTCCCAAAGTGCTAGAATTACAGGCATAAACCACCACGTCAGGCTGGTAAGATGTATGTTTACTCAAGTAATATTTAGTATTATGCCAGGCACTTACTGGGTTGGTGGGTATATAATTATGAAACAGAATGCCAAGGTCATTGCCCTCAGGGGGCTTATAGTCTGTTGGAGGATAGAGAAGAGTGTGATGAATACTGCAATAGAGGAATTGAATGCTTACATGTTTAGGGGAGGATTTAGGATGGACATCTCATCTAGATCAGGTAAGTGGAGTCAAGGAGGGCTTCTTGGAGGATGCAGCATCCTTGTTAAACCTTTAAATACAAACAGAATTTTAAAAAGAGGTGTGAGAGTGGTGTGGGCACAGAAGCACTAAAAAATTTGGCAATCTGAGGAATGGAACATTTCAGTATGATGGGATTGTGGTGGAAAAGAGGGAGGATAGAGGAAGGAGCTAGAGATAAGATTGGTGGGTTTGGCAGAGACCAGATCCAAAAGGACCTTTTAGGCTGTATTCTGGTGTTTGTGTTTTCTCAAGTGTGCTATGGGAGTGTTTAGATTATTCTAAACAGAGAAGGTAGGAAACCAGAGAGTGTTTTGAATAAGATGACTGGGGCTGCAGTGTGGAGTAACGATTGGAAGAGGAGCACAGTGGAGACAGGGAGAACAGTTAGGAGGCTGCAGCAGGAATTCTGAGGGGAAATAATGGTAGCCTGAACTAGGATAGAAGTAGGGGAACTCAAGAGAAGTTGATGAGCTTTAGAAATGTTTCAGAAGTAGAAGAAAAGCACTCTGATGTTTGGTAATGGGGAGAAAGAGAGACAGAGGAAGGACTCAAGGGGATGACTCAAGGAGCACTGCCAGTTTCTGGCTTTGGCAACTGACTGGCTGGAGGTGCCATTCAGTGACTTGGGGAACATTTGAGGAGGAGACAGCTTGGGGTGGGGAGGGGAGGATAAAGAGGCCAATTCCTGTTCAATTTTGGGTGATTTTGGGCCATCTAAGAGGAGAAGTCTCATAGATAATTAGATACTTAGGCCTCAAGTCCACAATCTCTATTTGGCCTTGACTTAGGGATGAAGGAGTCATCAGATGACTAATGTCATGGGAGTGATGAAATCCCCCAGATTATATGTGCGTGTGAAAGTAGAAAATAATCAAACATGGGACAAAACTCTGAAGAGGTCCAGCATTAAAGAATGAACAGAAGAGGAAAAATCTTCAAGGCAACTGAGAAAGAGCAGCCACTGTGGATGGGGAAAAACCATAATGTCCCCATCACAGAATGAAAGAAAACAGGTTTTGCAGGGAGGAAAGAATAGTTTTTTAGGGTGTTGAAAAGTTTTATGTTTTTCTGAGAGGTCCAGAAAAGGCTAAAAAGATTACATAAATTAGCACCTTGAAGGCCACTGATGACCTTGGTAACTGGTTTCAGTGGAACAAAATCCAGGTGAGCAAAAGTGGAAGAGGAAAAGGTGAGGTAATAAACACATGTGGTGTGGAATTTTAGCTATTACAGGAGTCCATAGGGAGCTGAATAGAGTTTAAGGATGATGTTAGGATTACTATGCAAGAGGATTATGCATGTTTAGAATAAGACCATTTGAAGCAGTTGTTGAATTTTAACACTCACCCCCATTTTAAAGCCTTCCACTAAAATATTCTTTAGGTTTTCTATGTTATGCCTCTCTTCCTTTGCTTTTTAGTATTGAAGCAAGGAACGTTTAAGTGTGTATGGATTTTTTTTTCCTAACTTGTTAGTGAATCATCAGTTTTTCTCATGAGGTCCCTTTAAAATGTGTAGACAGAGTCGATTTATCTCATATTTCGAGAATCCCAGTTTAATCTCCAGTGCCCCATTTTTCAAGTTTAGAAATATGAAATACATAACCACTTCTTTACTTACACATGATTCTGAGTATTCTTTTATACAGATTGTATGGAGATAGTTGTTTTGTGGTATCTTGTTATTGTCTATTCCAAGCCCCATAATTCAGAGGGATGTATCTGGGCACACAAATTTCAACTTTTAGTTAAGTTCGCCTTTTTCTTTGAGAAGATGCTGATAACATTTCTGCAGCCAGTTCCAAATCCATCCCTAAGTTGAAAAACACCAGACTGTTGATGCATTCCAAAAGTCCACTCTGGTTTATTAGAACTTTTGTTGGCTTGGCTTCCAGACTCATATTTTTCAATTCAAGTAGCTGAAAGAAATAAGGAGACATTTACTTCCAGTTGCAAGAAAGAGTCTGGGTGTTGATAATTGATTAATTCATCTAGGATCTCTCTTTGGTTCATATATTACATGTAGAAAAAGAACTATAAAGACTTAACTCTATGTGATACTATATGTGCAATTAATACAGTTTATATTTTATTTTTAAAACTGGCAAATTAAGTTATTAGTATAACTTTTTTTTTTTTTTTCTGAGATGGAGTCCCGCTCTGTTGCCCAGGCTGGAGTGCAGTGGCATGAACTTGGCTCACTGTAACTTCTGTCCCCAGGATCCAAGCAATTCTTGTGTCTCAGCCTACTGAGTAGCTGGGATTGCAGGCAGCCACCACCATGCCCAGCTAATTTTTTTTGTATTTTTAGTAGAGACAGGGTTGTGCCATGTTGACCAGGCTGGTTTCAAACTCCTGACCTCAAGTGATCCGCCTTGCCTCGGCCTCCCAAAGTACTGGGATTACAGGTGTGAGCCACTGTGCCTGGCCCTGATAAACTCTTTAAAATTTGATTTTGACCATTGGAATTCTGCGTGTGAATAATGTGATGTCATAACTACCTGTTATATAGTGTGCTAAGTGCTGTGGTGGAAATTTTAAATAAATTATCTGTAAGTGCCAACAATCATTATCTACGTCTTAGGGGGTGTGTTTTATGACTTTTTTCAGTTTTATAAGACAACTGAGGCTCAGAAAGCTGAAGTGAATTGTCTGAGGCTTCCTAGATATCCTAGAACGGGTCAAGTCCTTTTGTTGTACATTTTCAAAATGGCTTATACTTCTAACACCTAATATCTACCACAAGACTGTTAGTTAATTAATTAAAAGTGCTAATTGTTCATTGACTAGCTTCGCTTGAATGTGAGGTCTTTTATAGCAGACACAATGCCAATTTCATTTACCCTTCTATCACTAGATCCTGGCCTAGTGTCTGCTGACCTGTAGATGCTCAACAAATACTTACCCAATAAACAACTGATCTGGCATGACATAGCTGGAAAATAAGGAACTTAAATATAAATACTGGTTATTTACTTCACTGATGATTTACTACTTAACCCACACATTAGAAACTTTCTTTTATTGATATAGTGGCAATCAACACATGAAATTTACTTAACACACGAATGTATTTTAGGCAGTTCACCCAATAGTCATACCTAATTGTTACCTAATAGCTCATAAATATTTAAGTCAAATTTATGAGGAATAAAATACCATGAGAATAGGAAAAAGCTGATTTTATTAATTATAAAGTCATGAAATAACTGAGAGTGGGAAGATAATTTAAATATCGTCCAAATCATAATCATAATTATAAATGTGTGGAAGCAAGATTTGTTTTTCTATGGTATTTCTATTGTCTGACAAGTGTCTGGTATACAACAGGTATTCGATAAGTGCTAGTTGCATGAATTAATTCCTTTCATAAATGAGAAAACATGCCTAGAGAGGTTATTTGACTAGTCAACTTATGGTAGACCTGTAAGTAGGGGGCTGGCCTCTTGACTGCAAGCCTCTTACTCCTTCCTTTAAATTAAAATAACATCTAGCATTTGTCTGGAATATTTTTTAATATTTAACACTCACAACAATCTGAAGAGTTTTACAAGGAAAAAACTATTTTACAAGGGGAAAATTGAAGCTCAAAGTTAAAGACTTTCTCCAGATCACTGGTTCTCAAAGTGTGGTCCCTGGACAGTAACATTAGTATCACCTTAGAACTTGTTAGAAACACAAATTCTCATGCCTTATCTCAGACCCACTGAATCAGAAACTCTGGGTGTGGCTTCTCAGCAATCTGTGGTTTAGCAAGCCCTCTAGGTGATTCTGATCATGCTGCAGTTAGGGAACTACTAGTGTTGAGGAATATGACTGCTATGATTAAACTTGGATTTAGATAAATTACTTTGATAGCCTCAAGCAGAATACAGTAGGGCAAAATGGAAATCTGGAAGTCCAGTTATGAAGATAACTTCTTTTCTCTCTTCTCCTTCACTCCAAAAAGCCTCCTTCACATTTTTTTGCTCTCTCCTTAATATGTCTGTTTACATACTATTTTCATTCTATTTTATTTCTAGTTGACTAATAATAATTGTATATATTTGTGGGGTACAATGTGATGTTTCGATACATGTATACATTTGGAATAATCAAATCAGGCTAATTAACATATTTATCACCTCAAATATTTATTATTTCTTTCTGGTGAGAACATTAAAAAATCCTCTCTTTTTAGCTCCTTTGAAGTATATGGTACGTTATCATTAACTATAGTCACCATGCTGTGCAGTAGATCATGAAGACTCATTCCTTCTGTCTAACAGGAACTTCATACCCATTGCCAGCGTCTCCCCTTGCCTGTCTAGGCCCCTTCTTTTCCTGATTCTCCTTAGTACAAGGGGATAGGTAGCTGGATATTGTGAAAAGCTATTAATTATTCTTTATTACAGTATTTGTAGCATGAAAGGAAGAATTTTAAACCTTTTTTTGCTGATCCCAACTCTATTTAAACTTATTTAGTTAACATATTTACAGCGAAAAAATTTGTACTGAAGGGTATACATGAACTCTTCAAGAAAGCTGAATGTGATTTGAGTAATGGTTAAAACCTGGTGCTAATGAAGTCTGGGCTGTAGCCTTAGTTCCTCCGTGGACCAATTAACTTCTCCCTGTTGTAGTATTTTGGAATTCACCACTCTGTGGACTTGGGGTGCCATTCCCTTGGTAATTAAGCAGATCCGGTGAGGCAAAAAAGATGCATAGTTTACTGTAAACTCATTACTCCTTCTAGAAAATGCCTTCAGAGGCCCAAGGTGATGTTTTGAAACATTTTATTTACACATTGACATCGGAGACATATGCTTCTATTCCCTGTAGTTTCCGTGTCACGTTCTGACACTTGAATAAAAATGACACTCTGGAGCCTTGAAAAATGGACTTTCCTTCTGAAGTACCCAGGAGATTAGGTAAGAGAATAGATCTTCCTATTCAGAACTTCAGAATGTGCAAGATGCTAGACTAAAACAGTCACATAAGTCACTGTTCATGTCTGTGAGTCCCTACTGGGTTTTCTGACAGGGACCTCATTTTACAACTGTGGCCATTTTATGCACACTGGCAGACATACTCCTGCCCAGACTTGGAACAGGACCTGTTGTATAGGATAAATTGAAGAAGCTCAGTTCTAGCCTTTTCTAAGCATTGTTTATCGTATTTCACTCTGGGGCTCTGTTCTTTTGTCTGGGCTTCATGTTTCTGAAACCAGACTAAATTGTATGTCCATTCTTACATCATCCATCTTGTTTTCTTGCACTTGAGTTTCTCTTTGGATGATGTGCCCTGTTCCTCTATTATTGGTAAAAATCAATCACTCTATTCACTCCTTCCTTCCTTCATTCATTCAACAAAACTACTACTGTCTGTGTAAGACACAATGTTAGAAATTCGGCCTGATGGGAGGGATTGCTTGAGCCTGAGTTTGAGGTCAGCCTGGACAACATAGAAAGCCCTTGTCTCTACAAAAAATAAAAACATAAAAATTAGTCAGGCCTAGTGGTGTGTGCCTGTGGTCTCAGCTACTCAGGTGGCTGAGGTGGGAGGATCAGTTGAGCCAGTAGGTCAGGCTGCAGAGAGCTGAGATTGTGCCACTGCACTCCAGTCTGGGTGACAGAGCGAGATCTTGTCTCAAGAAAAGAAAAAAGGGAGAGAGAAAAAAAGAAAGAAAGAAAAAAATTGGGCCTGCGCTATGATCTTGGCAATCAGTCATTTATTACCCCTTCCTTACACCCTGGAGGCTGGAGTTCTGCTCCTAAACTTCAGTGTCATGTCTGTATATTCATGTCAGTTACTGTTGCAGACCTAACTGCCTGGATCTCCAATACTGCTCCCCTAGGACTCTACAGTCCTACACCTGTTGTAGCACCTACACTCCTTCGAGCAGGACCTCTCTGATGGCCGTTCTGACTTATTGCCTCCATGCTTTCTCTGCTTCTGACTTCTGTCTATCGTCTGCAGCTGAGTGCATTTCTGCTCTGCCTGCTCCCAATCTCCACTTTGCTCTCAGAATCTCCATCTGAGAGAGTAGGATAGGTTTTGTTAATTCCTCCTGCCACATCTTGTTTTGAGTTATATGTTCAACAAATAATGATTAAGTTCTTATTATGTGCCCAATGTAGATGTGGGAATAGAAAAAGGAATAAGATAGAAATTCCAGTCTCAGGAGACTGTTACAAATAGAGTAGATTCTCCCCAGTTGTGAGGATAACAAGATATTGCAGTTTGAGGTACTTAAGATTTTAGGGGGACAGTACAGTTATAGATGGATTAGAAGCAAACTCACATAAATCTTCTTTGTATTATCTCTAAAACAGAACCATCAGGACAGCATGCAAATAAAGAATATCGGTAGCATTTTTCACATCTTAAATTACTAGTAATGGTTACGGTACAATTGCTTTTCATTTATCATCTCTTGCTCGTTGAAATTTCTCAGGGTCTTTCTCCTCTGGCATTTCAATAAAATGCCCATAAATTTGCTTTGCTTTGCCAAAATGATATACATATGAAAGATCTTTCCCCCGAATTTGGTTCTCCATCCAAATGTGTAGTGCCTTTCTGATTTCATGATTTGGAATTGTTGACTTCTGCATCCTCAATCCCAGAGGTAATTCCCCAAAGTACATGCCATTAGGCCCCTCTTACACAAATACTACTTCCCTCCTTCCTTGCATCTGTGGGAGTTCCATTTTAAGGTCCTGGTTGATGTCTCCTCAGATTCCCTAATTTCCTAAAGCCTCAAGGCAAAAACCTCTGTTACTGTCATGCCATCTGCCTTCCTTTATTTTTTTATTCCCATCACCCAATTTCCTCTTTTTCTTATTATCCCCAAAAGGAGTAACTCATAATTCTTATATACTGGAACTAAAATTCTTGTGGTTGAGAAAAAGTATACAAAACTAAACTGCATATACTGAATACCTTGTTTATTAAAATTTGATGTAGGGGCAATTCATGCATGGGCAGAGGTTACCATAACTTACCTGAGAAAATAATGCATTAGCTCTTTAAAACAAAGGTATTTTTCCTTAATGCAGTGAACAATGTATTAACAAGATCTAAGGGAGTTCAAAAGTAACTGGTTCTGCTTGGGGAAGTTGAGGAGGCTTCAAGAAGAAGGTAACATTGGAAGTGAATCCTGGAGAAATTCACCGAAACAGAAAGGAAAGGAAAACACTTTCTAGGAAAGATGATACAATATTTGTAGTGGGAGGTGACATCATAATTTGTACTTATATAATTAATGTTATAATCTCCCTCTAGAACAGTGATTCTCAATCCAAGGTGATTTTGTCCCCCAGAGGATGTTTGGCAGTGTCTGGAGACATTTTTGACTGTCATTAACTGGGGGCAGGGGTGTATGCTACTAGCATTTAGTGGATAGAGGCCAGGGGTGCTGCTAAACATCCTATTGTACATGGGACAGAGCCATAACAAAGACTTACTCACCTCAAATGTCAATATTGCCACTGCGGTATAAGGTAAGTCCCACAAGGGCTGGGATCTTGCCTGTCTTATTCAGTACTGTGTCATAAAACCTAGCACGGTTACAGTCAGTGTTGGTACTCATTTAACTTTTGCTAAGTGAAGAGAGGCATGAAAGAGAAGTCATGTTTGAGAAAGAGCAATATGTATGTTAGTACTTGGGGTATAATTAACAGTGCAGGCCAATGGATGGTGAGGGCCTAACCTAAAGCTGAAGCCGTGAAGACAGAGAGAAGCAGAGAGATATTTAGGACCTAGAATTCATAGGACTTGCTGATCAATTAAATATGGAGAGTAGAGGTGAGAATTCTGGCTTGGGCTACTAAGTGGGTGTTGGTATCGTTACTTGGGATGAGGAAGACAGGAGGAGAAGCAGGATTTGTATATGTGCATGTATATGGTACTTGCCTTTGAATATTTATTAAAACCTTAGTTTGTATCATTATCAACAAGACTTTTTATGTAACCATTACCCAGGTATAGAAGTCATGAAGATATATAACTCCAGTTTTTAAGAAGCTGACATGTACATAGCAGTACTACCTACAGTAGCCAAAAAGGTGAATACAACCCAAATTCCATCAACAGATGAATGAATAAACAAAATGTGGCATATCCACACAATGGAACTTTATTCAGTCATAGAAAGGAATAAGGTGCATACCTATGCTACAGCATGGATGAACCTTGAAAATATAATGTTATATGAAGGAAGCCAGACACAAAAGGTAAGATACTGTATAATTCAATTTACATGAAGTATCCAGAATAGCTAAACATATGGAAACAGAAAACATGTTAGTGGTGGCCAGGTGTTGGTGGGAGGGGATAATTGGGAATGACTGCATAATTGGTGCAAGGTCTCCTTTGAGGATGTTGAAAATGTTCTGGAACTAGATAGTGGTTACAGTTGCACAGCACTGTGAATATACCAAATGCCACTGAATTTTACACATTAAGATGGTTGATTACACTTTTAAGATGGTTTATGTTATGCACATTTCATGTGAAAACTTTTTTTAAAAGAAGCACAGAGTCTCATGAGAAGGAAAGATGAGTAAAAATATGGGAAATCAATGTGAACCATCTATAATGGTCTCAAATAATAGGAAATGTTCTTCAAACTGGAGAAACTGTCTGGATAAAGCCTCGGCAGCAATGAAAGCCCCTGGCAGGGGCAGGGAGTGAGAAAAGATTTAGGAGACTATTTGCTCTGTTTTTACAGTCCTGATGGCCACACTTCATGTGGGGCATAGTGGAGTTATTCCAGAGACATAAAGTGACTTCATCAATGTCTCGTGACCTGTCAATGGCAGAGGTCTGAAATAGAACACTTCACCAAATCTTGGAACTTTAATCTTTTCCTTCTACAGATTTTGTCTCCAAAATATTTGCAGACAGTAAAGCCAGAAAATGGCAGTGGTAATTAGAAGAATTATAAATGTAATAGAAAAAGAATTGTTTAAGAAAGCAGAGTGGAAACTCATGATACAACTTAAGATTGTAGGGTGTTTAATGTTTTAGATGAATTTCTCAAAGGACATTAAGGAATCTTTACTACTTGTTTTTACAAATAAAGAATGGGCTAAAAATGTATGGGAGGGAATAATAAGGAATTTGCTGAGCAGTTTCACTATTCAAGGAAGGTATTTTCCTAATGTAGATGGCTACATTTACACTCTTATTTTCTACATTTCTTTTTAAAAAGAAAATATTATTTCTTGTATGTTTATGATTTCTTTCAAGTAAGATAATGAAGAGCTAGTATCACTGAATAATTAGGATATGCCTGTTTTTCAACGTTACTTAACCTACCTCTTTCTCATGTGAATCATTTCTTATTTATTCAGCAACTATGTATTGAATCATAGGCAGTAAGGATAGAAGGATGCTTTAGATGACAATTGTCTTCAAGTTGCTTATAATTTAGTGGACATGCGTGAGGGATAAATAATGTGAAAAAGATTAGTGATAGAAGTCTTTCTGTGGGAAAACAGAAATAAGGCTTCTAGCTTTGCCTGAGAATATTAAGATGAATCACCAAGAACAGAAGATCAATCTTGATGGGTGAGGATTTGTTGGGTTGGCACTCTAAGAAGTAAAGAGGAATATGCAAAATGGTAGCCTCATGGTTCAATCAGGTGGTTCACTCATTCATCTATTAAGTGTGTATTTTGTGTCTACTATGTCTTAGTCACTGTGATGGGATTTGGGAACCTAAGGCAAGAGGATTCCTGCAGAAAAGATAGGCATTAAACAAGTCTACAGAATAAACTGTGATGAAACATCTTATGGGAAATATGTAGGGTGCTATGGGAGTATATAGCAGGGGTCCTGATCTAGTTATGGGACATAGAGAAGGACTCCGAGGAAATGTCAAACTCACAACTACAACAGTGTCGTAGCTCCGACTACTGTTAACTAAATAGACCGGTTGGCTTAAACAACGGACATTTATTTCTCACAGTAATGAAGGCTAGGAAGTTCAAGATCAGGGTGCCAGCAAATTTAGTTGCCAGTGAGGACTGGCTTCCTGGCTTGCAGACACATTATGTCTTTACATAGCAGAGAAAGAGAAAGAGAAAGACAGAGAGAGAGAGAGAAAGAGAGAGAGAGAGAAGGCATTCTGGTGTCTCTTCTTACAGGGACACTAATCCCATCGTGGGGTCCCTATCTTCATGACGCCATGTAAACGGAATTACCTTTCAAAGGCCCCACTTACAAATAGCATCATATTGGGAGCTTCAACAAATGAATTTTGGAGGGACACAGATATTGAGTCCATGACAAATGGGTACAAGTTAGTGGAGGGAAGGAAGATGAGTGAGATAGGGGTTGAATTAATGCAAGTATGTTCCAAGTTAGTCAGAGGATAATTAGGGAGGGCCTTGAAAGGCATGTTAGAAATTTATTCTAACAACAATTAGAACTCTCTGAAAGTGTTAAATCCTAACCCAAATATTAACTCTAACCTCGTTGTAATTCTAATTCTGATCAGATATGTGTTTAGAAACATAACTCCATGGTCTAGAGAATGGATTGGAACAGGTAAGAGGAACTTCAGAGACTCTTCATGATGCTAGATGAATTGTGGTAGGATGTGGGGGCGATAAAATTGAGGATGAAGAGAATTAGGTGAATTTGGGATGTGAGAATCAGGAAAAGAAAGGAATTAAATATGACTACCAGGTTTCTGCCTTGTGGTAACATTTCTGAGACAGAGAATCCTGGCGGAACTTGAGGGTTTTAATTGTGTTTGAAATACCTGCACATAATTCCCTATGGTTGCAACGTGGGCTGCCTGTGGGAAAGAATCAGAAAAGAAGTAAGCGCCAGTGCTCATATCATAGAGGCAGTGGTATATACTGTTAGAAATGAGGAATCATTGAGGAATTCTCCGTAGGGCACTTCTTGGTGTGATTTGTGGTTTAGAACACTTATTCTGGCAGTGGGAAGGCTGGATCATGGGGAGCTAATATTGGAGACAGTCAGCTAAGGAGCAGTTGCATCATGAAACATGGAGGTAGAAGGTTGAGCAGTAGAAAGACGGTAAGAATTATATTTAAGAGATAGCTTCATAACATTTGTTGATAGAATATCAGGGTTAAAGGAAGAATTGAGAATGGTATCTAAATTTCCTTTAAAGCACTAAATGGATGATGGTGTCATTCACAAAGCAAGGAGGGGAAAGGCAGACTTCTGAGTTTGAACTTAGATTTGGACATGGGACGCTTTGCAGAACACAATCCTGACTAGCAGGCAACAGCTGCTGGCTTCTGTGACACTGTCATGGATAGTTTTATTAATGCTGACTCATTCCAGTTTCTCTCTATAACTTCTTTTTTTCTCTTGGTTTCTAAGGATGGACTTCTTCTCTCCCTACACTACCCCTTGGGAAAACCTTTTATCAAGAAGATACCAAATATCATCACTGATGTAAGTGCTGCAACCAAAAATGTTTGACTTCTGCTTTATGAACTCAGTGATAGCATTATATACCAACTAGCTGGATTTTTTTTTCTTTTTGAGACTGAATCTCGCTCTGTCACCCAGGCTGGAGTGCAGTGGTGCGATCTTGGCTCACTTCAAGCTCTGCCTCCCGGGTTCATGCCATACTCTTGCCTCAGCCTCCGGAGTAGCTGGGACTACAGGCATCCGCCACCATGCTCAACTAACTATTTTTTTTTTATTTTTGCATATTTACTAGAGACAGAGTTTCACCATGTTGGCCAGGCTGGTCTCGAACTTCTGACCTCAGGTGATCCGCCTGCCTTGGCCATATTTTTATTTGGATGCTTTGCCATTTTCTCAGTTCAACATATTCGTATCTCAGCTTTCCAGAATTCTTCCATTATGTCTAGAATCCTTATTTCCACCAAGTCTCCTAGTGCACTAATGTTCTTGTATTTGCACACATCTGAAACCTCAAGATCATCTCTGATCATTCCATAGTTTTCATTCTTCAAATTCAGGAAATCATGAAGTTCTATTTTTTTTTCCTTTAAGATGTCTCTTATTTCAGTCCTTCTTTTGTTGTTACCCCTAATGTTCTAGCTAACAGATAAATAGAAAAACATTCGTTAAAGCCCTACCATGTGCTAGGTAATCAAAGGTGCTCAGAGTGTAGTGCTAGTGAAGGGACAAATGCATAAACCAACAACTACTGATTAATATGATATAGAATCCTCATAGAGTACAATGTACAGTGGAGGCACCAATGAGAGGGTGATTAATTCAAACTACGAAAATCAAGGAAAAATGTACAAGGTATGGCATTTGGAATCCACTATTCATAGTTAGTATGGCCAGAGCACATATTGTGAATCAGAAAGTTACAAAAAATAAGGCTGTAAAGGGACCAAATAAATCATCCTAATCAAGAAATGCATCCTACCACACCCAGATTGCTGTCCCAACTTGTTAGCTGCTTCTGATGCTTCTAGTTTCTCCTTCATTGGTTTAACAAGAATTTATTTTAAAGTGTATTTAGAATGAATTTTCAAAGTACTGTCATGTATGTCACCCATTTAACCATTACAACACTTCCTTGAGGTAGTATGCTGAAGCTAGTAACGTTCTCAATATTACATAGCTAAGTTTGAACTCTAGGTCTACTAAATTAAATTGCCAAATACTTGTCATTTATCTATGCATTTTGAGTATTTCTGCCAAAATGTCTGTGCATTTTGTATATTTCTGCCAAACTAGCAATGCGATAGTTACCTACTGCTCAAAAACTTTCACTGGCTTCCAATTATCCTATATCAGTAAGAAGAGCCTCTTTGTTTGGTGTTTTCAAGACTATCCAGAATGTGGAACCACCATACACATTTAATACTATTTTTTACTGTTCAATAAACTGTGACTTTGTGTTTTGGTTATCTGTTGGTGCCTGACAAACTACCTTAAAAATAAGTGGCTTTAAACAACAAGAATTTTATTATATCTCCTGCTTTATAGATCAGGAATTCAAGTAGGGCTTAGCTGGGAAATTATTCTATTCTAATTTGTACTGACTGAGTTCTCTTAGGATCCTGATGGCAGCTGGTATGGTCTGAAGGATCCAAGATGGCTTTGTTCACATGTCTATTGTCTTAACAGGGATGACTAGAAGGCTGAGCTCAGCTGGAACTGTTTACTGAAATGCCTATATCTGGCACCTCTAGCATAGCAGGAAGATTTCTTATGTGGCTCCCAGAGAGTGTTCTAAGACAGCAATGAGGAAGCTGCAAGACTTTTCTGTCTTAGCCTTGGAAGTTATGCAGTGTCACTTCCACTACATTCTGTAGAAAAAAGAGAGTCACAATGCCAACTGAAATTGAAGAGGATGGTATTGCACAAGGACATCATTACCTGGAAGCATAGTTCATTAGGGAGCAACTTTTGAAGATTGCTTTATACACACTTGGCTTTAGTCAAACAAATTCTCACTGTACTTGCTCATGCCATGCTTATTCCTGCATCTGGACCTTTAATCCTGTTGATCTTCCCAAGACGTTCCTTCCCTCTCCTCCTTTGACTTTCCTAGAGCCTACCTGTCCTTCCAGGCTTGTTCAGTTTCAGGTTGAGCATTTACAATCTTTCTTTGAATACCCTAGTTCTCAAAAAAATCTTCCCCATTTTTGAAATACAATAGCATTTATAGTCTGATGTAGGAACAGAAATGAGAAGACTGAGTTGGAGATATTTTGGTGAAAGAATTAACGGGGCAAAATGCCCATCTGGATGTTGTAGGCTAGCAATAGGAGCTGGTCAGAGATGATATTGTAGCTTTGAGCCTTGATAGCTGAGAGGATTGAGCTACCATTCACAGAATCATGAAACACCAGATGGACAGGGGTATGGCAGAAAATGTAAATTCCTTTTTGAAATATGTTACTTTGGAGGCATAGTGAAAGAGCCAGGTAAAGGAGTTGTGCAAGCAACAAAGAAAGAGAAATGGAGTTATGGAGTTTGGGAAAGAAGTGAGGATTAGAGAACTAGATCTGAGAGCCTATAGGCAAAGAGATGCTAGTTGAGTCTGTGGGGTTGAATAAGCCTGCCAGAGGAGAATTTGTGGAGATGGAACACAAAATAGCCAAAGACAGACCTAGAGCAGAAAGAATAGGATGATCCAGAGGAAGAGACCTAGGGGAATGCCAGGGAGAGCAGATCTGAATAATCCTAAAAAGAAGGGAGCTTTTAGAAGGTGAGGATGATCAAATGTTAAATACTGAAAATATGTTTAAGAAGCAGAGGACTAAAGAAGATCATGATTATGAGATCACTGACTATGGATTTAGAAATTGTTAGGAGGAAACCTGATTGTATCTAATGAAAGTGGGCCCTGGGGTTAGGAAGTAGGAAAAGTGAGGCCAGACTGGCCACTTTTTCAAGAAGTTTAGCAGTACAGGCAAAATAGGATATCTTCTACAATAGAATTACAAACAGAACTTTTAATGATGACTGATCTTATTGGATAGTAGTCATTAAGGAAAGTAATGTGTGTTTGCATGTGTGTGTTTGCGTGTATGTGTGTGTGTGTAGGTGTATACTATGCAGCAGTGTCTTCCAAGCCCAGATCTGTATTTAAACCGCTGGAGGAGCCAATCACACTTTCTAAGGCCCAAATAAGACTTAATGAGTGAGACTTTATTTATTCATTTATTTGGAGACAGGGTCTCACTCTGTTGTCTAGGCTGGAGTGCAGTGGTGCAATCTTTGCTCACTGCAACTTCCACCTCCTGGGTTCAAGTGATGCTCTTGCCTCAGTCACCTAAGTAGCTGGAATTGCAGGCATGTGTCACCATGCCCAATTAATTTTTTTAATCTTTAGTAGAGATGGGGTTTTGCCATGTTGGCCAGGCTAGTCCCGAACTGCTGGTCTCAAGCGATCCGCCTGCCTCGGCCTCCCAAAGTGCTGAGATTAGACGTGAGCCACTGTGCTGGGCCTGAATGAGAAATTCTGAGGCTGGGCCCCATGCATTTGTAGGTTAAAAACTGCTCACAGACTGACTCAAGGGTTTTGGTATATTCAAAGACCTTGAGCTTCAGAAAATAGTTGATATCTTTATGGGGGCTAATATGCAGTTAGGTTGTCGGAATAAAAAATTGCAAAATGAAAACTACAACAAGAATTCCAGATGTGGCTAGGTGCAGTGGCACAAATGTGTAATCCCAAAACTTTGGGAGGCTGAGGCTAGAAGATTACTTGAGCCCCGGAGTTCAAGACCAGTCTGGGCAACACAGTGAGACCCCTGTCTCTACAAAAAGTAAAAAGATTAGATGGGTGTGGTAGCACATGCCTATAGACCCAGCTTCTCAGGGAGCTGAAGTGGGAGGATCACCTGAGCCCAAGGAGGTCAAGGCTGCAGTGAGCCATGATCATGCCACTGCATTCCAGCCTGAGAAATAGAACCAGGTCCTCTATCAAAAAATAAAATAAAATAAAAATAAAAAATTCAAGATGTAAAGAAGTAAAAATAGAAGATAAAGAAGTGAAAATAGAAGACAAATATCTCTAATTGAAGACCAACAGCTAAAAAAGTCATAACTTTATATAGATTTTCTTTTTTTCTTTCTTTGTTTTTTTTTTTTTTTTTTGCCTTAGCAAGCAACGTGGACAATTTTATGAAAATCTATCGTCAGAATTCCAACGCATGCCCCTTTCCTTCCCCCCCCCTTTTTTTTTAAACTGGGCTGGGGGAGAAGAGTAACAAGAATGTGGTTTGTGAGGCAAGCTAAACCTCAAGAATTTTTTCAAACTAAACACTTTTTCTAACCATTTGATGTCTGGAAGTCTGGATATTGGGGGCAGGGAAATTAGCAGAGCTGTGGCTGTAGGACCATTTGTCATTTCCTGGGAGGTGCCTGTGCTTAACTCTTAAGTGAAGCACATTTGAATACGCTTCTGGGCTTTGACCAAGAGGAGGTCCAACCCTCCAGTTTTTCTTTTTCAGATTGGTGTTTTCTTTCCCTACTCCTCAGTGGAAAAGATTGGCTTTCCTTGAGGGAGATGCAAATAGCTGCGCCATTTGGATGTCAACGAGACCAACACTGTTTAATGCCTCTGTTTTCACACTTTCTTGTGATAATCCAAAACACAGAAACAGTGTCACATGTTATTAATCATATTTAGATAGGAATGCATTCATACTGTTATGCTGTGTGTATTTTCACAAGAAAATCTTTGTCAAAACTGAGTCTGGCCTTTGTTTTGAAACTGGTATGCCAGGAAAGGGTTACAAAATCCTGTTTCTTCTTGAAGTATAACAGCTGGTAAGAAAGCACAGCATCTCCCTCCCTCCCAGCCCTGGGGTTGTACTAAGTAACTCACTGCCAATACCATCCCCCATAGTCTCTCTCCACTTAGTAAAATCCCTTGCAAAGTTGATATCCAGCAGCAAGCAAAAGAAGCAGCTTGGACTCGTTAGCTTTAGGAAGAGTGAGGAAGAGATTGTCTTAGTTAAGAAAGAGGTTTTAAATGCAACAACTTGTATGCGATCTCCAAGATCTGTAGTTAGAATGTTGTTCCTAAAAAGGAACAATTCAAGATAAGGAGTGGTCTTAGCCTTATTGAGAGCCTGAGTTAGAATTGGAAGCCCCAAACCCAAAATCACAATCAAGTCTGAAAGCTCTACCTCTTCAATTATGTGAACACCACTTGGCAGCTTTTTGCTGTATGCGATTTACAGTAGATAACAACTTCCATTGTCCCTGTAATCAGTGTCTTACAGAACTGAGCTTGCTTGCTACAAATAAACAGGGACACAAAAATGAAGTGTCCACAAAACGGCACACCCTTGGGTCAGCATAATAACCACTTAGGTTGAGGAGAAATCCACATGATTCATGAAGTCCTTAACTAAACACATTAAGAAACTATATATTACATTCTCCCCAAGTTGGAATAAGTGCTTTAAATAGCAATCAGGAAGGAGAGGTTGAAATGTTGATCTCAGAATGGCCTCTCTCTCTCCTCTCTCTCTGTTTCTCTCTCTCACATAAAGCATCAGTGTGTAACCCTCATCTTTTGAATAAAATTAAGTCCCCAAAGAAATAAAAGCAACTCATTTAAATCCAAGGATTGCCCGGGTGGACCCAATACACTTAAATGCTCATGTGAAAGCCACCAAACTGACTTAAAAGGTAGAAGTTGGGGGGAGAGAGAGAGAGAGAGATCACAAAAGTTTTATAAGTGCATACATTCTACTACAGAAAGGATGGCTGGTTTCTGTGATGAGGGCTGAGGGCAAACTCCCTCTGTGAAGGCGCCTCTCACCCTCACGGAGAGAGGTTGAGCCACGCTGGCTTCTCCCTGGAAGGGAGGGCGGCAGAGCCACCACCAGGCTAAACTCCAGCTGGTCAGCTATGTGGCACTGCTGCTATTGTTGAACAAAATTCTTTCCTCATTACATATCTTTCTTCTCAATTTAATAGAAAGTACAGTTCTTGGGATTTTTCTCTTCATAAACTTGAAGGAAATCAGAAATGAGAAGCTTGTTTTTTCCTCACTTCACAAGGAGCTAACTTATTGAATGTATAGCCTGACACTTCTTTATATAACATGAAGTCTAAGGACAGAGAAAAAAACCCAGAAACTTGATCAGTTTTATAGGATGAACATTCAAGCACAATCCATAATTTATCAATGAGAAGTCTGTTAAGGCTGACTTGCTGTTTTTAATGGACTCTGATTGGGTGGTGCTTTGCTTTAAATTAGTTGTGTGAATGTAATGATCAATCTAATATTGTTCCCATCGTATAGTTAAGGGCGACTTCTAGAGTTGGGACATTAATTTTTTGGGCAAATTGTTAAAAACTTGGCAGGAACAGAAGTGAGAGAGGGGTGAAATGCCCTCTCTCATCATTTCTTTCATCTGTAAATTGGAGGTAATATTTTCAAAGCCTATTTAATAGAATGATGAACAGAACCATTATTTGTGAATTCATCAATTGCTCTTGAAAGTCAAATGGAAGGTGAGAGATGAGGATCCAGTTTCATTCTACTACATGTGGTCAACCAATTATCCCAGCACCATTTGTTGAAAAAGGCGTCCGTTCTTTACTTTATATTTTTGTTTGCTTTGTCGAAGATCAGTTGGCTGTAAATATTTGGGTTTATTTCTGGGTTCTCTATTCTGTTCCATTGTTCTATGTGCCTATTTTTATATCAGTACCATGCTGTTTTGGTGACTATGGCCTTATAGTATAGTATGAAATCAGGTAGTGTGATGCCTCTTCTCACTGATATGTGGGAGCTAAGCTATGAGGACACAAAGGCGTAAGAATGATACAATGGACTTTGGGGACTTGAAGGGAAGGGTGGGAGGGGGACAAGGGATAAAAGAGTACAAATAGGGTGTAATATATACTGCTGGGGTTATGGGTGCACTAAAGTCTCACAAATCACCACTAAAGAACTTACTCATGTAACCAAATACCACTTGTACCCCAATAACTTGTGAAAAAATAAAAATATATATATAAAAATAAAATAATAAAAATGTTTAAAAAGAAAATCACATGTAAGAGTTTTGCAAATTATAAATCAGTGATTACCAACTGGAGTGGGGAAAGTGGAGGAATAGAAATATCACCTCCGTTTATAACTTAAGACTATAGCCAGATTTGAGGGCATCAGTTCATATTTTCCCTTAATTTTAGGCATGGCAGCTTCTAATTCCTGGCTAATATGGTGACAAAATAAGATAGAATTTGCATGATCAATTATCATTGAGTTGGCACTGTTACGCATATAGGAATTCTGGGTCCCTACCGCAGATCTATTGAAACAGAATCTTCAAGGGTTGGCCCAGCAGTCTGTGTTTCAGCAAACCCTCCAGCTCATTCCCACGTTCACTCAAGTTTGAGAACCACAGGTCTAGTCTACTCCTGTTGACTACTTGATCATATCACCTGCTTGAAAAACGACAATAATTTTTGTCTCTCAGCATCTACTTCCTTCCCCTCATCCTCCTTTTCTGGTCACTAATCATCTCCTAAAGTACCTTTTTCATCATGTGATTCCTCTACTCAGAATCTCTAGGAGGCCACTGATGACCTACCACATCCATTTCAACAGATATTGTAGCTAAAAGGGGCCCTCATGAGGAAGTCAGGCCATAAAGAAAAATATTCTGAGGCAGGCAAGTAGGGTGGGTGAGTGTGACAAATCAGGTTATAAATCCTCTGCATCGAATTGGCCTACTTATGTCTAGTTAAAATATGTCTGTAGGCAGATTTGGGGAGTGGGAGATACAGGAAAAAAGGGAGATGCCATGAAAGGAAAACATGCAAACTGGGGTATGTCTTTAGAAGGGGTAGGGAGACTAGGATCCAAGCCACTGTTTATTGATATTTGTCATAGTCAGACCTCTTTTTTTTTCTTTCTTTCTTGGAACTAGCTCAGTGGGGTGTATTAGTTTGCTAGGGCTGCTGTAACAAAGTATCACAAAGTGGGTCATGTAAACCAGCAGGCCCCAACCCTTTTGGCACCAGGGACGGGGGTGGGAGGGGGATGGTTTTGGGATAAAACTGTTCCACCTGAGATCATCAGCCACTAGTTAGATTCTCATAAGGAGCGCGCAACCCAGATCCCTCACATGCACAGTTCACAGTAGGGTTCGCGCTCCTATGAGAATCTAATGCCGTGGTAATGTTCTCATCCTCGACTTACCTCCTGCTGTTTGGCTCTGTTAAAGGCCAAGGACCTTGGCCTAGGAGCTGGGAACCACTGGCATAAACAACAGAAATGTCTTGTCTCACAGTTGTAGAGCTCAAGAGATCAAGTTTTTGGGAGGATTGGTTCCTTCTGAGGACTGTGAAGGAGAGCATTCTTCTAGGCATCCCTCCTTGGCTTATAGATGCCCATTTTCTCTCTCTGTCTTCACTTTGTCTTTCCTCTGTGCCTGCCTCTGTGTCCAAATGTCCCCTTTTTATAAAGACAGCAATCATATTGGATTACAGCCCACCCTAATGACCTCATTTTAAATTGATGACCTCTTTAGAAACTATATCTCCAAATAAAGTCACATTCTTAGGTACTAGGCACTAAGACTCAACACAGGAATTTTGGGGGGGGGGGGACACAATCCAGCCCATAACATGGCATTACCAACTTTTCCTGTATGCTCGGGTGGTCCTACAAGGAGTATTTATAGGAGGGTAGTGAGTGGAACAGGTGCCATGCAGAAAAATAAATAAATAAATAAATTTTTCACCTAGGGAAACAGCTCTTGGTTAACTCTAATTTTACAAATGAAGAATGTCAACACCAAAGCTTCCTTTAGAAAACTTCTAGTCTGACCTCATCATTCTGATGAAAGAGCCCCCCTCAGAAAAGGAGCTTGGCCACAGTTACAACTCCCAATCAGATTTGATCAGGCTTTGATTGCAACTCCATTGCTTATCCAGTAAACTGTATCCCTAAGAGGTAAAGGGACAGACCCAAGGTTCCAGCAGAACTTGGGACCACTAGATTCAGTTCTTTATCCAGAAGTCTGTGCTCTTTCTGGTTAAAGTATCCTGCAGCGGTGCCAGGTATACTTCTGAGCACCATAAGGCTTTACGTTCTTGTGCTTAACTTTCCTAGGTCATTTTGCCTCCTGAGACAACTATATTATTATGCACTATTGGAGGTTGTAGCATTTTTTTCTTATCAAAATCTACTTTCACCGTATTTTTACTGTGCAGTATTTCCTTGACTTTGTATCTCTTAACTTGTTGTTGGTTCGAACTCTTATAATAATGTTATAGCAGAAATAAAGACAAGATTTGCCATTTCTGGTCATTTCTAGCCAAAAAGGATCCATTTCCTGCAAGTTGTCAGGAAAAAAGAAACAGATTCAAATAGCTTTTAATCTGTTAAGACACACAGCTGCAGAAAAAGAAAGAATTGCTGATCAGTTTCTGCCCTTATAAAAAGTAGAACAAAACCTCATTAATTTAATCTTAATTGTGAGTTTTTGATTATATGAAAACATTGAATAATATAAATAAGATAATAAAGGGAAAGGTTAATTAGAGGAAAATCTTTTCCAAGTATACCAGAATAAAGCAGGTAAAGAAGTAATTCTCTCTTGTTAACCATTCTATCGCTAGCATCTAGCATACTGCCTGAAAAATAATACATGCTCAATAAGTTTGTGTTGAAAGAAAGAATGAATAGATGAATAAAAAGCAGATTTACAATATAAGCAAATATTGGCAATACTTGGGCTGGTGCCTGATCTGTTATTCTAATTGCAAATCTCGCTTCGTTATTTATTAAATTTGAATCTCAACGAAGCAGTTCTCAGTCTTGTTTTAATTACCATAGGTTCTTTAAAGCAATAAGCCTGAATTTCATTAAAAGAATTACATTATCCAAACTTCATTAATTCATAGTTTTCTTTTCTTTTATTTGGTATGGCATGGTGAGGTCTAATTTCATTGAAATGACCCAGAGGGAAGTAAGTGATACCAAATAGGAGACAAGAAAATTGATTAAAGAAAAGACTCCAATGTTTACAAGAATCCCTGTCTTCCTTTATGAAAGTCAACCTCACCTAAGTGAGAAAAAAACAAAATACATTTTTAGAGAATAAAGATAGATGAGTGTGGCTGTCTTTGGGGTACCTGAAAAATTGTTAGGAAGTATGGAAAAATAATCACAGCTTTAAAGATAAGAACCATAAACATCTCCCCTGATACAGCAAACAGTATCACCCATGTGGAAGAAGCAACCTTTAAATCCAGCTGGTTGAGTAAATCCTATCGAAATAGTACAATATTTCTTCTTCAATATTACTTGACTCCAGAAGTGAAATGAACGCCTAAAATGTTGTCTTTTAAATATTGTTCAAATTCTTTATTTTAAACTTCAGCATCTTTTACGGTTATGATTGGGCTAGATGTGTGTACATAAGTCTCTTTGCTTAATTTTACTGATTGCAGGGTCAAAACAAAATCGACATTCTGAGGCAAATCCATTTGTCATGTCAAGTGGTTAACTGAGATTGGCATTGGTCTTACCTAGGTGGGGTCTGGCTTTTTCCTTCGATTAAGAGCCAATGCTGATTATAATCAGTATAATACAGGTGAGAGATGGAGAATAGTTTCCTTTGGTTAATCTTACTGCCTATTTTATTTAGGTCTACTATCTGGTTTTCAGTGGATAACCACTGTTTTCCCTTATTCCTGGTACCAGGACTTATTTTCACATCTACCAGTGTTGCATTTTTCTCTCAAATGTTCACTATGGTATTGGCTTTTATAGGAATTTGTTTCTGTTTCCTCAAACATAAATGTGTTGTCCTCGAGACCATTTGCCTATGCTAAGCAAATAAAACTTCTATGCCTCAGTAAGCCTTTGCATCCATTATTATTAGTGATGACGTGCTATTGGTCCTAATGAAAAACCACTACATAATAATTAGATTTCATAGAGAGGATAACCAGCAAGCTTTCAAAAAAATTGCTGAGTGTGATTAGAACCTTGCATTTTACTGCCACAAAGTATTAATAAGAGCTACTCTTCATTGATAATTCTCCCCCTTTCCCAAGCATTTAGCATGCGTTTATAGTTAATCTTCACAACTTAAAGATGTTGAATTTTCTTTTTCATCGCCTATATACAGATGAGAAAGCTGCCCCTCTATACTGTCTGTAAATCAGTAGGAAACATAAAATTTCTAAGCATTTAGATCACTGTAAATTGCACCTTTAAAATGTCATTTTCCAGAATATTCGTAAAAACCTCTATTCCATTGTGATTAATCCTGATTAAGTGAAAAATAGGAAAAAGTCAAAACAGAAATACAGGTTTAATAAAAGAAAATATATTCTCCTCAACCAAATGCCTTCGTGGCACTTGTAAACTTAGAGCTCTTTTGACTCCTGGCCAGAAATGAATAGGGTAATAGAAATGAAAGCAGAAACAGATGTGAGCAAGTCTCGGTGACCTGCCAAGGAAACAGTATGTTCTATACAAATGCAGACACAAATACAGTGGATAAAAATCTCCTTAAAGCCATTGTTGTCTCCATTCGCCAGGCACCAAACAAAGAGAAAAGTGCACATCGTTCATGTGTGACTTTTTAAAGCTTAGCTCTAAGGCTTGGCACATAGAATTCCATTTCCGTTCTGAATGATCTTCAGCTTCTTTTGCTAAGCATTATGGGACCAAAGTCTTAACTGATTGCAAATGTTTCTGTGGTAAACTTTTCCATAGGAGTCACCAGCTGGATTTAACAGTGCTTATTCTTTCGCAGTAAAACTTGGAAAGAAGGAGTGGGTAACGACAAAATCTTCCTGTAGGACATAATTGTAAGAAGTTGTCAATAAATTTGTTTTCTATGTTTTTTAAAGTGCAGGGTGCTCAAAAGGCACAGGTAAAAGAAAAAAAGATACTTGGACTCTAATTCCTTCTCAGCCAGACTACTTCCAGTGGTTTAGGAGTGCAACCCAGAAGAAGTGTGAGTGGTTTCCAGAAAAAACAGTATAAGTGGCCAAACTAAGCAATCTACTTAAAGTTGGGCACAGCAGAGCTGGAGGCCATTATAAGTTTGAAGCAAGAGACATTCTTTTCCTTCCTTCCCTGACTGGTGTACCTAAGTATTGAATTTTAATAGAGAATCCAAACCTGACTAGATAGCTGGGGAAGAATTGAATGCTTAACCAGTTAATCAGTGCTGTCATCTGTTGTGTATCTTCATTAAGAATTGAAATTCTTTAAAATAGCCTTTCCCATCAGGAATAAAAGACAGAAAATCTATTATCACTATTTCTGGATGTTCCTTCTTATATTTCCCAGGAGTCAAAAGCCTTCATTAAAACATATAGCCATCCTCAAATTGGACTTTCCTGAGAAGAGCTTTATTATTTAAGGCATTTTTTTTAAGTAGAAAGACAGCAGGATTTTCCTTTACAAAGTAAAATTATAAACATAATAGGCAGTCAAGTAGCATATCCACCTAAAATATTTATTTGTGTTTTTTTCTACTTTTCAGCAAAGGTGAAGAATGAGGTTATTCCTAAGATGAATCATTTTTTCTTTATTCTCCAGATAATGTCAGAGGAGGACCCTCTCTATAGCCCAACCTCCAGGATTTCAGCACTTTGTGGACATGGAGGCTGGTGTGTTTGTCTTTTAAATCAAATCTTGCTATTAGGGAGGAAACCTAAATGTCTGATGGTGGCAATGTGTTCTTACTTGCATTAAAGGAGCTCACTCACTTTAGTGTTCACCTCATCCTTCATAGCGCAGGCCGGAGATAGGCTCTGTCAAGCTGACTTGTCCTTGGTTCTTCCTGCATAATGCCACTTCTTGTTTGTGGTCTGTGGAATTCCTCTCCTATCTTGGCATTTCTCTCCAGAGGTCAAGACCTTTTCCTGGAGGCTTCTGTCTGGCAGGGACTCATGAACTGAGTCTCTCTCTCCATGTATCTCTTACCCCTTAGGTATGACTAGTAATGTTTTATATTTGAGGTCTAGGGTAAACTCAAGAAGAATACATGTTTGAATCTTTTCATATAGTACCTAGGTTGAGTTAGTTTTGAGGATTAAAGAGGAACTTAAAGGGCAGAGAAGGTTTTTCTCACTGTAAAATTTTGACACCAAATAGATACTATCTAATCTGCTCAGCTCTGAGTTTAGACCCTGTAGTGACCTATAAATTCCTGTGAGAATCAACCTCATAGAGGATTTTCTTGCAGTTACTGTGATTGTCAGCCTCAACTCAATCCATAGCTGTGGACATTGCATATCTGTGGTTTGCATTATTGGTGTGTTTTTTAGCACATTTTTTGAATTCTAGATTGGGAGAAAGCACACTCGAAAAGATGAAAAGGTGAATAGCAGGTTTAAAGAAAGGGAAAAGTTTGGAAAACTAAAAAAACTTCCTGAAGTTACCACACTTTCCAGCTCGTCACCGCTCAGCTTTAGACCCTGTTTGAATCAAGTTTTTGAATGTTCTGTCAACACTTTTATATGAATGAAGCGAGATCCTCACATGTACCAGTAAATGCTCAGCTTTCCTTTCATGCTGAATTGAGTTTAACCTCTCATCTCTTACCCTCAAAAAGGTATATTCTATATCATACAGCATGATCGGGTCAACTCAGCATCTTATCTGATGTATATGATGATGGTGGTACATCTCCTCAGTGCATCAAAAATACATTTTGCACATTGAGTTGATACTCTACAATGATGAAGAGTTAACAGTACACCAGTGTGCTGCAACCAATTGAGAAACTTCCCCAGAAAGCCTTCACTTTCTCACCACTTCCAGCCTCAGCTTGAAGGTCTATTTCAGACGTAGGCATATGAGTGTTAAAAGTCTGTAACTTTATGCATTTTTCTATTGCTGATTCTTGTGAAGAACTATGAAGGGTTGGAGATTTTATCCTGCTTGCAAACTAACAAGTAAGCCTGCCACATGAAACTTTCCACAGTTTCATGAATACTAGTAGAAAACACAAGACTCCTGGGTCAGAGACAAAGGATTGTTTATTATTTACAGTAAGAGTATCGGTCAGAGTAAACATTTTTTTGATACTTCTCTGAGCCCTATAGAGTGATGTAAAAACGGGTCAAATGACATTTGCACATGCAGTGGGTTGGATTCCAGGAGAGGAAAACTGGATTTAGGGAACCCAAATATTTTACACTGGGTGGTAAGTTTTCCTTTATTTGCTTGCAGGGAAGCATCATCTCTCTTTTACTGGATGAGAAGCATGCCTGCCCTTTGTTCCAGAGGGAGATACCATTTCTTTCTTCTAAGGCTTTTCGAATATAGCCTAAAATAAAAAAGTAATTGGTGTTTCTCTTGAAAAATGTGCAGAAATGTGAGACCCACAAAGAATTGCATCCTAACAATTTTGTACCTCTAAGAGAACTAATAATGATCATTTTTAGGGTAAAGGACAATTGAATATTTTCCAGCCATAATCCTAATTCTATCCTAGGTCATGTTATGTTTCTGTAGGATTGTTTATACTAGTTTGGGAAAGTAAGGAGGAAAAGAAAGGGATGAGAAAATTTGTGCTTATGTGCTGAGTATATTCAAGAACTCAGAACTTGTTAGTTCTTGGTAATGATAAGCAGTGGAAATAAATGATTCTAAATGGTGACCTCTCCTTTCTTTTTATTGCTCCTGACTCCACGCCTCAATAAAGTACCAGTGGATAGTGTTAAAAGAAAAATTTCAGCTGAATTCAATTTAAAAGAATTTAATTATGCAAGGAACGATCCACGAATCAGGCAGCCTACCGAGTCAGAGTAGGCTCAGAGACTCCAGTGCAGCCATGTGGTGGAAGAAGATTTATGGACAGAAAAAGGAAAGTGAGGTGCAGAAAACAGAAGTGAGGTACAGAAACAGCTGGATTGGTTACAGCTTGGCGTTTGTCTTATTTGAACATAGTTTGAGCAGTTGGCTACATTTGATTGGCCCAAACTCAGTGACAGGCACAAGAGCAGGCTATGGTCTGTTTACACCTCCACTTGTTATAGTTCACTATGTACAGAGAAACCTTTAGGCCAAACCTAAAATGTACAAGGAGGCAGCTTTAGGCTAACCTTGATTTAACAGTAGTATATTTCGGCTGTTATCTTTCCAATGTTCAAACATTACCCAACCACTGTAAGATCATTACAATTTTTATACTATCCTCCCCTGCAAACTGGGGCACTAACCTTACTACTACAGGTAGATTCAAACTTTAGAAATTGGTTCCGTAATTGTTATCGGAAAAACATCCATGTATAGACTGGAAAGAAATTATTGTTTTGGCAGGTCAGAACTTGTAACCTCTTTACTAATTAAAAACGATATAATGAGTTCTAAACTTCAGCAGACTAAAAATACAAAGGAAGAGAACTTTTTACAAATGGAACCATTAAAGGGGGTTCATTTGGGGAGGAAAGAAAGAATAGTAATTAAAATAGTGTCTCCATTTCAAAGGGGCTCCAGGTCAATCTCCTCTCTGAATGAAACAGCGTTTTCTCAGTGAGATGTTGGTCTAGTGAGCAGTTAATTTTAAATGACGGTTTTGTATGTTCTGGGAAATGTAAATATCAATATGAGAATTATCTCCTTCTCCTTTTTCATTATATTTTCCTGTCTCCAAGATGGATTATATTGCAAAGTTAGAATGCATACAGGGCTCTCTCTGCTAACCAAAAAGTACTGCTTGATGAATGCTCTAGGAAAGCACAGTTTCAGCAGATAAGAAGAATGGCAAGAAAAAATGACTACATTGCAGTCAGACAGATTATTCTCTCCCCGAGGTAAAGGACAGCTTCAACCTTCTTTTTTTGTGTGTGTGAGCTTTCTGCCTGCCATTACTCTTCTTCTGGGTCTCTACCGTGAAGTAAATAATTTCCAGGTGGTTTCACTCTGGAAAACTAAAAACACCCTGAGAGAATTTAGAGAAAACAGACATGCTCATTAGAAATGATGACAATAGGATAAATTTTCAGATAAACAGGATTACTTTTTAGTATAAGTATAATCCTGTTTTTTCTTAAATCTCACAAACCTATATGTTTATTTTTACTTCTTTTAGTGTAACTACTAGAAAATTAAAAATTATATATATGGCTCATATTATATTTCTATTAGATAGTATTTCTCTCTAATAAGTATTGTTAATATGACTTCCCTAGAACACAAACTTCATGAAGGCAAGGGAGGTTTTTTGGTTGTATTTGCCAACAGAAATGTAGCTAATTTTTGGACTGTAAGAAGTATAACAAGCTTTTTCTTGAGAACTGAATTGATTGGTTTTGTAAGATTTGTTTAATGTTGGAGGTCAAAAAGCTCAGGTACTGGGGTTCTCTCCAGGATTCCCTGCTTTCTCTCAACCCATTATTCCTTTCTTTTCTTAACTTCACTACTCAACCATGAGTCCACACACTATTATTTCAGGAACACCATGTCCAGTATCATTAATGCATTCGCCTTTGGCTTTTCGTTGTCTTCAATGAAACATGTCACATGTCTCCTTATGTTTCATTGTAGAAATAAGGTCAGTACCAGATTAACCCAGTGATCTGCACTTCCTGTGATTGCATCCAACAGTGCAAGGTGACATTGAATCTACTCTAAAGGTACAGTCAACAACAGCAAATGAACCTTTTACATTGCTGTATGTTTTGTTCAACTCCCACTCCCATTTTCTGAAAAGACTTTTTCAAACTCTCTGTTCTCCATAGTCCTCCAACTTTTCTACCTTTTTCATTGCTCTCAGAGATGATATTTTCAAGAGAAAATAGCAACTATTATATAAGATTGGGATATCTCATCTTCCTTTTTCCAAATATACATAACTGCCTACATCTGTATCTAATTTATTCTCCTTTCCTCTTGTTTAATAGAGGAGCTCTTTGCATCCTCCGTAACACTAACACATTCAGTTGCATTTTAGATTTGTACGCCATCTCCACCTCTGTCTCCCTTCCTGCCCCACCCCTATCCCCACCATTATATAGGGGAATTGGCTTGTACGCATCACTGAACTGTAATTATTCTTGCTAGATCAACCATAGCCGCTGCGTCTCTGAATCCAATGGGCATTTCTAGACCTCCTCTTACTTGACTTTCCTGTGGCATTTGTCATTGTGGATCATTTCTTACTCTTCTTGACTTCCTGAACACAATCTTTTTCTGCTTTGTTCCTACCTCTTTACTGACTTATCTTTGTGAGCTTCTCCTTCTTTCTTTTGACATTAAATGCCAGAATTCCTCAGTGCTTGAGGCCGTTTTTTCTTCAGTATCATGATCTTATGCTTTCTCTTCATGTCTCTGACTTCCATTACTGCCTATAGGCAGATGACTCACAAATGTCCAACTTTAGCACACCTCAGACCCATATTTCTCTATGACAGTGCAAAACTGATGTCTAAAAAATACCTCAGGCTCATTATATCAAAATGGAATTCTTTTTAAAAATCTCATTCTCCCCAAACCTGGTTCTTTTAAAGCATAATCTGTTTCCATGAACTCTGCTCTCTCACCTTCACAAAATTCACACTTGCATTGCAGTGGGGCATCTCTCCAAGCCTCCTCTGATGTTTCCCCCAGTAAACTGATTGCACATTTAATTCCATCTTATTATCTGTTTTTTACACTAACATACAAGACACACAGAAACCTTCATTGGAGGATGAAGTAACCAAGACAAAGCTAATACTATAATAGATCTCATTGATCTCAGTACCTTCATTTAAAAAATTTTATTTATTTATTTTTGAGGCAGTCTCACTGTATTGTCCAGTTTGGAGTGCAGTGGAACAATCTCGGCTCACTGCAACCTTTACCTCCTGGTTTCAAGCAATTCTCCTGCCTCAGCCACCCGCGTAGCTGGTATTACAGATGCACGCCACCATGACCATCTAATTTTTTTATTTTTAGTAGAGACGGGATTTCACCATGTTGGCCAGGCTGGTCTCAAACTCGTGATCCCAAGTAATCCACCTGCCTCAGCCTCCCAAAGTGCTGGGATTACAGGTGAGCCACCGCACCTGGCCAGTACCTTTATTTTTATAGGCAAGTATGTTGAGGCTTAGAAATCTTGAATTGGGATGGAAATGAACAAGACCTATCATCTTCAAAATCCATAAGCATAGGCTCTGTTACACTGCCTCACCTGTTTCACAGCTGGTAAATGTAATCAGTTTTTTTTCGAGGTATTTAGTATACTTATTTCAAATATGTTTTTAGATATTTTCAAAGAGTAATTTTAATATGAACTTTAATGATATGTGACATAAAGAAAAATGTATGAATCATAAGTGTCCAGCATAACAAATTTTCACAAAGTAAACACAACTGTATTGTGATCCCTTACAACAAGATGTAAGCAATCAGCACTAAATGTCACCCTTGAGCTCCCCTTCAAGTCATCACCACTCCTTCCTTTCTACTGGAAACCACCATCCTGACTGCTAACATTAAAGGCTAATTTCTAATTTACTTTCACGAAGTAGCTCAAATTCATTAAAAAAAAAATAGTTTCACTATGCCCCAGAAAAATAAATAAATGTACCTACAGCAATCCACCATGAAAACCTCAGAACCCATTTTGTTCACTATTTCAGTGCTGGAGTCAAGCAAGATCTTTTCCTTACTCTGATTTGGTAATACTTTGTAAGACAGACATGACATCTTTGCCAGAAATTGGGTATATTCATTCTGGTGTGTCACCTTGGAAAAGTTACTTGATATCTCTAAAATTCATCTTCCTCATCTCTAAAATGAGGACAATAATATTACCTACTAACATTTTGATTATCATGGAATAAGTTAATGCATACAAAAGCCATATCATGGTGCATAGAGCATGGCATAACTTCAATGAATGCTAGTTTTGTGGGAATTATTTTGAGAAATAGATTCTTGCTGTGTCACCCAGGCTGTAGTGCAGTGGCTCAATCATGGCTCACCTCCTGGGCTCAAGCAATCCTTCCATGTCAGCCTCCTGAGTAGCTGGGACAACAGCAATGTGCTACCACATTTGGCTAATTTTTAAAGAAGTTTCTGGTAGAGATAGGGTCTCACTATGTTGTCCAGGCTTGTCTCAAACTCCTGGCCTCAAGTGATACTCCCTCCTTGGCCTCCCCAAATGCTGGGATTACAGATATGAGCCACTGTGCCTGGAACAGGAGTTATCATTAGTGGTACAATATGTGGAATTTCATACCAAAACCTTTCAGAGTCAATGTACTTAGTTGGTGAATTCCTATACAGCCTTTGGCAAATGACTTAATTTTTGAGTGTTTAAGTTTTGCTTCTTTTCTAACGATACAAGAGGTAAGAAAGAATTAATGAGTTGTTTTTTAAAGTATTGAGCTCTACAGATGAGAAAATGAAAGATGTTTTTTAAGTATGCAAAATAGCTTTTTGTTTGAAAGCACAGCAGTTTAAAGACTGCTATCCTCACTATCCTCTTGAGAGACTGTCTTTTTGAAAGTGTTAATGTCATATTGACTTTTGAAATCCTTCAAGAATATTTGGATTAGATTCTAATATAAAAACTATCTTCATTCTAGAAAGAGAGATAGAAGAAATATATAGAAAAATAATCTAAAATTAGTTTCTTCTGAAGGAATGAGGTAATGAGGTTAATAATCACCATGGCACAAATATACATATATGGCTAGTTATAAAAGGGAAGGTTTGGGAGGCACAGAAGAGTAAGGAATCCTGGGATCCAGTTCCTTCTTTTTGCTATCTAGTTGTATGACCTTGGGCAAATCATGTTACTTTTTTACGGCTCAATTGTCTTGTCTGTAAAATGAAGTTTTTAGCTCAATAATTATGCTTCTATTGGGCATACCACTTTTTATAACATCTTCCTAAAAATTATTTTATTTTATTTGGTAATTATTTTATTTTAGATTCTGGGGGTACATGTGCAGGGTAGTTGCATGGGTATATTGTGTGATGCTGAGATTTGGGATACAAATGATCCTGCCATCCAGGCATTGAGCATTGTATCCAACAGTAAAATTTTCAGCCCTCACCCCTACTTCCCCTTCTAGTGGTCCTCAGTGTCTATTGTTGCCATCTTTATGTCCATGTGTTTTTGATGTTTAGCTCCTGTGTATAAGTGAGAACATGAGGTATTTGGTTATCTGTTTCTGTGTTAATTTACTTAGGATAATGGCCTCCAGCTGCATCCCATGTTGCTGCATAGGACATAATTTCATTCATTTTTATGATTATATAATATTCCATGGTGTATATGTGCTATGTTTTCTTTATCTAATCCACTGTTGATAGGCACCTAGGTTGATTTTATCTTTGCCATTGTAGATAGCATTGTGGCAAACTTAAGAGTGTATGTTTCTTTTTGGTAGAAGGATGTATTTTATTTTGGATATGTATACCCCGTAATGCGATTGATTGTTGGTTAAATTGGTAGTTCTGTTTTAAGTTCTTTGAGAAATCTCCAACCTACTTTCCGAGGCAGTTGAACTAATTTACATTCCCACCAACAGTATAAGAGTTCCCTTTTCCCTGCACCCTCACCAGCATCTGTTTTTTGTTGTTGCTGTTTTTGTTGCTGTTGACTTTTTAATAATCGCCATGTTGACTGGTGTGAGGTGGTATTTTATTGTGATTTTGATTTGCATTCCTCTGATGATTACTGATGTTGAGTAGTTTTTCAAATGTTTGTTGGCTGCTTGTATGTCTTCTTTTGAGAAGTGCTTGTACATGTCTTTTGCCCACTTTTTAATGGGGTTATTCGTTTTTGCTTGTTTAATTGTTTAAGTTTTTATGGATGCTGGAAATTAGACCTTTGTCAGATGCATCATTTCAGAATATTTTCTTCCATTCTCTAGGTTTTCAGTTTACTCTGTTGATAGCTTCTTTTGCTGTGCAGAAACTCTTTAGTTTAATACTAGGTCTCACACATCAATTTTTTTGTTGTAATTGCGTTTGAGGAGTTAGTCATAAATTCTTTCCCAAAATTGAGTCTAGAATGGTATTTCTCAGGTTTTCTTCTAGGATCCTTATAGTTTGAAGCCTTACATTTACATCTTGAATCTGTCTTGAGTTAATTTTTGTATATGGTGAAAAGTAGGGGCTCAATTTCATTCTTCTGCATATGGATAGCAAGTTATCCCAGCATCATTTATTGAATAGGGAGTCCTTTCCCCATTGCATATTATTTTTTAGTAGAGACAGGGTCTTGCCATGTTGCTCAGGCTGGTCTCAAACTCTGGGCTCAAGTGATCCTCTTGCCTTGGCCTCCAAAGTGCTGGAATTACAGGTGTGAGCAACCATGCCCTGCCCTCCATTGCTTATATTTGTTGACATTGTCAAAGATCAGATGGTGGTAGATGTGTAGCTTTATTTCCAGGCTCTCTATTCTGTTTCATTGGTCCATGTGTCTGTTTTGTACCAGTACCATGCTGTTTTGTTTCTGCAGCCCTGTATTATAGTTTGTAGTCAGGTAATATGATGCCTTCAGCTTTGTTCTTTTTGTTTAGGATTGTTTTGGCTATTTGGGCTCTTTTTTGGTTCCATGTGAATTTTAGAATAGTTTTTTCTAATTCTGAGAAAAATGACATGGGTAGTTTGATAGGTTTAGCATTGAATCTGTAGATTGTGTTGGGCAGTATAGCCATTTTAGTGATATTGATTCTTCCAATCCATGAGCATGGAATACTTTTCCAGTAGTTTGTGTCATCTATGATTCCAGCGAAATATTTTAAACATGTATGCTAATTATTGATGGAACAGAGATTTTTGAAGGATGCATAATCATAATCAAAACAAAGACTAAAGACCAAATCCAAAACTGTGTGTGTGTATGTGTGTGTATGTATGTTAGTGGTGGTAGTTCAGACACTGGAGAGAAAGGGGCTCAGACAAAGAGAAAGATGTTACAGTAGGTGACAAGAGAATGAGTGTTTATAATGTTAGTTCTAGATTTCTTGTTTCTGACTGTAGCTTCAACCTGAGAGTCTTCAATTTGGAATTAAGACAAGCAGTGTGACACAGTAGAAATAGACCTGAAATCACAGTCAGGAATCTAGTTTCCAATCACTGTTCTCAGTGATTAGTAATGTGATATTTGATATGTCATTTCACCTCCTGGGTGTTCTCAGAGATAAAAAGAGGTGATTGGGCATGACTACTCAGGTCCCTTCTAGTCCTTAAAGACTGAATTCTTAAGAGGAGAGTGGCCAATTTTACTGTGGTATGGGTATTGGGTGGAGTGGCTTCATGGCATTTTGGGATCAATCTGAAGCTTGTAATTAAAGAAGAGTTCAGGAAGAACTGTGTTACTTATTTTTAAAGGACATTTGAAATATTTCTACTGCAACTTGGCATTTTGGGATCAATCTGAAGCTTGTAATTAAAGAAGAGTTCAGGAAGAACTGTGTTACTTATTTTTAAAGGACATTTGAAATATTTCTACTGTAACTTGTGTCTTAATCAGCTATATTCACAATCCTACTATATACCAGCCACTGCAAAATTCAGTGGCTTCTAATAAAAAAGTCATCTCTTTCTCACTTGTGCTTCTGCAGGTTGACTGAAGTTTGGCTCATGTAGACTAGACTTGGTTCCAGGCTGTGGTTAGCTTTGGGTGTCTCTATGAGACCAGTGAACTATCTTGGGTATGTATACTGACTCAGGGTTATGTAGACTTGCAGAGGGCAAGTCCAGTTGCTCCAGCAAATTTCAGTTTTTCCACCTAGGTTGTTTTTGCTAATGTCCAATTGACCAATGTAAATAATATGACCAACTACAAAGTTACGGGGCTCAGTAGTACACTACACATTCATAAGACCATGGCAAGGGTACAGATGTGTAGCACTACTAGAGGAGAGTAAAGAATTGGGGCCAATTATTACAATTTATGACAATGTGACCTCTATGTATATGGATGTGTAATGGAACAAGGAAAGCAAACCAGGCTTTTGGTGTGTTAGGTGAGAGAACGGCATAGGTTTGAGTTGGGAAGGATCTAGGCTCTCTAACTCCATGTCAGTAATTGACTGATTTGTATAGACCTAAGTTCTATACTCACTAGTGAAGTAGTTCCTTGTACTCCGATTCAGTGATGCTCCTAATGAATTTCTACAGAAAAATGATTCTTTTCAAAGTTGGTGATGACCTCCATATTACCAAACCCCATAATCAATTCTCAGTTTATTTGACCTATCCGTGGCATCTGATACAGTCAAACACTCTGTCTTCCAAGTACACTTTTTCACACGGCTTTACTTCTGCTCGAAGACCATTGCTCAGAACTAGTGACATGGGTTCATCCAATTTAAAGGAAAGCTAGGAAATTAAGGGAATAGCAGGTATTCAGGGAGCACTGACTGCTTCTAGCACATGCTCTGAAGGATTCTCTATACCTGCTTTATTTCCCTTAGTTCCATAATTTTAGGGTATGCCTCCTGGCATGTCTACTATATATTAATAACATTCTCTAAAGGTAAGAATTCTCTAAAGAATACATGGATAAAATGATCCTAAAGGGAACATAGAAGGAAGAAGAAAGAAGTACATGGTACTGGCACTATTTACTATCTGATGACCTCAGCAGTTTATTGAACCCCTTTGTGCTTCAATTACCTTGTCTGTAAAGATAGGAGTGACAATAATAGCACCCGCCTCATAGGATTGTTTTGAGGACAAAATTAATGTACATGAGACACTTAGAACAGTGCCTGGAACATGGAGAGCACAATAAGTCCTAGCTATTATTATTTCATGAATTGAACAATTAAATTCTGAATAATAGAGAAATGAAAATAAAAGTGATTGTAAACTTATAAAATTTTAAATCATCTCCTGTATATACCCCAGACTAATGAAGAAGGTTCTCATTTTAATATGTTTTATTACAAGGATTATGGAAACCCATAAAAAAATAAACACAGATTGTGTTCCTTCCCAGCACATGTGGCACTTTGGCTGGAGGTAAACATTTTGTTTTTGGAGAAGCTGTACAAGAGCAAGGCAAAAGAGCCAATGAGTAAGGGCACTCAGGATGTGTTTTGGAATCGTACACCATATTGAAACTCCCGTTCAGTATCAAGGGACTGTGTGATGAGGGTCTCCAGGGCAAACGGCCCCGTCAGATGCTTTCAGAGGACTCAGGCCTGCCCCTGCTGATGTGGCTCTGTGATGATGGCTTGTCTTCTAAGTTGTCAGCAGGAAGATATTCTTACTGCCTTCTTTCCCTCTGTATTGCCAACAAGGAAGAACAGCCGGAGCAAATGAGACAGAATCTTTTTCCAATTACATAGTATGCATATTTTATTTCAGCCGCCGCCTATGAGAAACATGATCCTGAGTGATTTAGTGGTGCTGAGGCAAAGCCAGCCTATGAAATATTTGGGAGTACATTGGTAAATTTCCAGAAGATTATTTGGGTGAAATGGCATGGTAGGTTAATTATCAGATTGAAAGCCTTTTAGTTGCTATAGAGGAGATACTACAGTCCCAAATACAGTCCCAAATTACTCTTAGCGCATAAAATAGTAAAAAAAAAAAAAAAAAGTGAGAAATTGATGTGGGTTTTTGGACTCTAATTGTTTTGAAGGGGAGAGGGCAAAGCTTTTAGAAGACAAATGATTTACTTGGTGGCACTTAGTTGCTAACTTTCACTTTGAGTAAGGGTATATGTGAGTTGACTCCTCATTCACATCTTCATATAACACTTATTTCTTCATAAATGTTCCTCAGGGAGAAGGCCAAGTTGAAATTTTCCTTGTGCTGAACTAAGTAAAACATCAGCCAAAATTCCAGCTAACAGTTTTTTCAAAGGCATAACTTCTGAACCAGAGTCTAAACAAAGTGAGTTATGTTTTATCCTCCTATCTCTTTCTCCCTCAGGTCTTATTACCTTTGATCCTCCTTTATTTCTTTACCTTGGGTACATCTTTTTTTTTTTAATCTTTATTTCTCCCTTCTCCCGTTCTTCTCTCAAAAATCCTTTGATAGCTTATAATGGAGCAGAATGGGTAAAAGGTGGGAGGTGGGGGGAGATGAAGTGCAGAAGACCTTTTACCTCTTCCCAATAAATATGTAGATTTCTGAGGGTGATGCATGTATAACATACCTTTACAATTTAGGGCATCTGGATTGGGGGTTTTTGTCACGCTGAGGTCTGGGAAGTCTCTCCCAGGCCTCTTGATTAGGTGTATAGGCCAGTATAAACTCCAGCTTTGCTACTTACTAAGTGGGTGACCTGGAAAAAGTTACTTAAATTCTTAAAGGCTTAGTTTTTCCAATCTGCGAAATGGGTATAATACCTGGTTAGTTGAGGAGCATTAGTAAGGAGGCGATTCAAGTACACAGGAAGACGAATGAGCAGCCTACTGTAATAGTAATACGGTAGTAATGCAGGTAAAATGAGGATCTGCTGTAAAGGATGGACAGTACTAATGGGAATGAAGGGGAGAGTGACGAAATATCAGATTGCTAGAAATAGAGCTCTTAGATATCAGTTGGAGATGAGAGGGAGTGGAGGAGTCAATGGTAGGGGTGATTTTGGAGTTTCTGACTTTGGTTTTTGGTGATGCCATTAACTAGGAATAAAAATTCAGTGCAGGCCAGGTACGGTGGCTCATGCCTGTAATCCCAGCACTTTGACAGGCTGAGTCAGATGGATCATGAGGTCAGGAGTTCAAGACCAGGCTGGCCAAGATGGCAAAACCCTGTCTCTGCTAAAAATAAAAAAATTAGCTGAGTGTGGGGGCGGGAACCTGTAATCCCAGCTACTTGGAAGACTGAGGCAGAAAACTGATGGAACCCAGGAGGTGGAGGTTGCAGTGAGCTAAGATTGTGCCACTGCACTCCAGACTGGGCAACAGAGCAAGATTCCATCTTAAAAAAAAAAAAAAGTGCAAATTATTAATGTGGAGATGCCCAGAAGGTAATTTGAAATATAAGTCTAGAGAAGTCATCAAATGTCAACATGTATTTACTGAGCATGTAATATGTGCTAGATAATCTGTGAAACACTGAATATAGGAGAGTTATAAAAAGACTTAATTACCACTTTCCTTTCTACTGGAGGAGAAAGATGTAAAATAAATACACAGTGAAGTATATAACTAAAAATATATGCTATAGAAAGGAAAATCACAGGATGCTATGAAAATATCTAGCAGGATGTGCTAATTTAGATTGGGAAGTTTGGGGAAGTCTCTGCAGAGACTTAATCTGTGACTGAGAATGAATTAGAATTAGGTGGTTGTATTTTACTCCTAGACTGTAATTTCCATGAAGTTGGAAGCTTTACTGTTCACTGTTCTATCCCTAGTGCTCAGAGCAGTGCCAGGCATGTGGCAGTCTTTTAATCTCTATTTGCTGAATAACTAAAGAAAGAACAAGTAGAATGAGTGAATTGAGATTTCCCAGGAAGAATACATGGAAGGGTGCTGAAAATTGACCTCCAAAGAATAGACAGAAAAAAATGTGACGTTTCTGGAGGAAATAAATATTGTACAGATAAGTAAATGAGAAACAGAGTGTGTCAATTAGAAACGTGTTTGGCTGCAAGTAATAGAAAACCTGAACATAGTGGCTTAAACAAAAGGAATTTCTTATTTGATTAGTTCTTTCACAAAGCAAGAAGTCTGAACATGGAGAGTTACTAGGAGTGCTTAGATTACCAACATCAGCCCCAGGTTTTGCCATTTTCTTGACCTCTCTCCATGGATGCAGGTTGTCAGCTACAGCTCTAATAATTATGTCTATGTTTTAGCAGAAAGAATGAGGAAGTGGAAGCAGTGATGCCTATATATTTGCAGAAACGGTAGGGTAGATTTCACTTTATGTCTAATTGGTCAAAATCATGTCACACTGAAAGCTAGAAGGTGACGAAGGGGAAGGGGTTGGAAATGCAGGTTGGAGCACTTTGCCAGTGGTGTCTGCTATATTAGGCAAGAATAATATCTTCAAAAATCAAGAGAGAAAAAAGTTTCGAGAAGGCAAATTGGCAACAAAATCAAATATCACAGAGGTTGAGAAAGATGAGCTCTGAAACAAGACTATGGACGTGATATTTAGAAGGGCAGAGACCCTGCCCATTATGCTCTTTGTTGTATTCCAGGCACCTTCTCCAGCGCCAGGGACAGAGTAGGCAATTAATCACTGACTAGGGAAATTAATCTGGTTGTGGTGTATTAGATGTATTGCATGCATAAAGGTCTATATTGATCATCCAGTATAAATTAAATTCTAATTTTCTCTAAGTAAATACTTTCTGGAAAGAGTAAGCATCTAGAGAGTTATCCTTCATATGTGCATCAGAAACAAGTTAAAAGGAATAGACTATAACTTAAAAAATATTTCCTCAAAGCTCAATGAAACAAGAGAAGGGAACTACCAGGAAGAATTTGCTTATTTCTGTAGTTTTAGTAGCTGTTTTTGGTAGGTACAGATGGTTTGTAGTCACAAGAGAACTCTTTCTGTATCATTATAGTCATTTGTTTATGCTCTCTTATTATAGGAAAGATTTAAAGCAATTTTTCATCTCATAGGATGAGAGGGAAATTCCTATGAAAGGAATTTATGTTATTGAATGTGTTTAATTAGTATCTTATATTTGCATAACACTTTAGAATTTACAAAGCACATTAACTATATCGTCTCATTTGATTCTTTCAACTATATGGAGCGGTGATTAAGGCAAGTATCACTAACACCTATTTTATTGTTGAAAAAAATGCAAGAGCTCTTAAGTATTTTACTCAAAATCATGTATATATAGTAAGAGATTGAGCCAAGACTTGAACACAAATTTTAATTCCTAATTGAGTGTTTCACCAAATAAAGTTTGCTCCCAAATACGTAGAATTAGTTAGGTATTATTATTGTGTAATGGAGAAAAATCATCGTGGGAAACCTCAAAATCAGTAGCTGCTTCTGCTTTCTGCCTTGTGTGGGTGGCAGTGCATACTCTATATCAGCAGGTATATACAGTTTTGAAATACTTCCTTTGCAGATACTGCTAAGAAAGGATGAAAGGGAACAGGCATTCTGTGTTGATGAGAATATTAATTGCAAGGCATGCCTTATCCAGGAACCCTATGTTGTTAGTAGTGTTCTTCATGTAGAATAACCACGACCATAACTCACCCTTTTCCACTGGAGACTCACATAGTTCAGTCTGCCTTTCATTTATGGCATTCTCTGTACATAGTCCAGTCTTACCTATGCATTATTTTGCTTGAAAATAAGAACAAACATCACCAAAGAGATAAATTATGGGTGTACAAGGTAGCTTGATTTGATTTAAAGCCTGAGTAGAATTTAGCATCTCAGGATTTAGCATTTTAACTCTTCAGGGAGCATGGCTTTCCTTGTGGATTATTTTTTAAATTTCCAATTTTACATTTCTACTTCAATTTCAAGATTGGGTTTTATCTGATTTCCCTCCTTTCTCCTGGAATCTTCAACTCATCACCATATGCAACTATTCCATGTACTCTGAGTCTTTTGAGGGCAAGTGTTGATATATTTATTTAAATCCTTTAAACTACCTACCTCGTCTTCCTTGTGATCAATGAAATAGTAATGGACACACCTTCTTAAGAAGAAAAACTAACTATAAATCTACATGTGGAATTATAATTCCAGGGTTTTATTTTTTGAGGAAAAAAGATGACAAAGAAGAGAAATAACTCACTATTCTATAAGAGATAGTTATATTGTAAATTATTGCCCATTTGATTTGACAAAGTCTGAGTTCGTGGGCCTTGAGGCTGGGAGCAGTTCTGAGCTGCCTGAGAGATAAATGAGAGCTTCTGATCCAAGTGAGCAATGGAGCTGAGGGACTCACTTGTCACTAGGTGACTTTGGATATTATGACTCTGTGTGCTTGGAGAAGCCTTGCAGGTGGACATGTGCAATAAATCAAAAGTAAGCATATCCAGGAGAGAACAACAGCTGTGTTTACACCCTTACCAGGTTATGTTGACCCTCCCTAGTGGGCCTTCTAGAAGTGTTAGACTTGAGGACTCACTAATAGTTTATCTGAAACAGCTTTTGAATTCATTTATAAAAGTTTTGAAGATTTATTTTATACTTTTCTTCCAGGGTTCAAGGTTCAGTGCATTCTCTCATTCACTCAACAAACCCTTTTCGATGTTTTCAGAGGGCCAGATGCTGGCCAGCAGGATGCCAAAAATGGACTAGGCACTGTCTTTAAGAAATTTGTAATCTAATAAAGAAGGTATAAGACCTATGGACCATGAAAGAAAAGAATAGTACAGTACAGGAATATTTATTAATAACATTTTATATATTAAATAGTTAATAGATGGCATACTGGAATAAACATGAGGAATAGGAATTTATAAAACAGTGAGCAAAAGAAAGGAAAGCTGAATACAGATATACTCCCATTCTGTATTATTGATTCCTTTCATTTGCATAACACTTTTTTGAAAATAAATTGATTGCTTGTGGTGACACTCTGCTGAAATTAGTCATAAGGAATCAAAAGAATAATGAATTTGTTCAAAAAAACAAGTACAATTATTGGAGTCTACAAATAGGCAAAATTCAGCCACTAAAAACTGATGAATTGGTTTATTTTTAACTGTGTTTGCCCACATTAGAATTTCTCTGTACAATCTGTGGCACTAGAATTTGAGAACAATATAGAGAACTTGGAAAGATTCAGAATTAAAGTCAAAAATATGTTAAAAATAGGTCCTTAATGTAACAGCACCAAGTGGCTTGGGAGAATTTAACTTCCCAAGCTCCCTAGATAGAAATGCAATGTAAGTTAAACCAGTGCTTGACACCCTTATGTAGCCTACCAATTAATCTTGCAAACAGTCTTCATTTTCTTTTTAAACATGTCCCCCCGTTTTATTAACATCAGTCTCTGAAAGCTTTTCTTAATTCGCTTTAACATGCTTTCATTGAAGACCTTCTGTATATAAGATACTATTGCTAGGGGTTGTGGGAGAAGACAAAAATTATTAAGAGATGGTTACTCTTTTCTTTTAAAGAGCATACAACCCTGTTGGAAAGGAAATTATGACCTTCAAGGGTCTTGAAGCCTCAAGCTCATGATTTTTAATAAACTTCCTTATTCAAGTGTTAATATCTAATCTTTTACGATATTGTATATCCATGTTTCCATTGTTCTCTGCTCCTTTCCCCATGCAGAAAAATGGATGACTTAGGGTCACAGGCTATTTGGTCAGCACAAGTTTGGCTATAAATATTTCCATACTAACTTACTACACACACACTCTCTCTCTTTCTCTTTCCCCCTCTTAAAATTTTAACTATATTAAAATTTGGAGGTTTTTATTTTGTGGCAGCCTAATTCTGAATAGTCAATTTCTCTTCGGAATGCAGTAGTATGTTGAAGTGAAAGCATATTTTGGCTTTCTGCAAGGGTGTGGGCTTCTCCTTGGATTTTCACATTTTCCTTTGTGCCTCTTGTGAAATGGTTTGTGGAGACTGCAAAAAGCAGAGGCAGACTCCTTGCCTCACTCCGCCCCTTTCCAGCTCATCATATTATATAATCCAAGAGAAATCTGCTTTTGGTTAGAATGCAGTTGAGGGCAAAGTAAAAAAAAAATTTTTTTGGATACATTAAATGTTCCAAGTTTGTATGAAAGTTCTGTCAAAGCAACAGCCTAAATGGAGGCAGCTGGAAATCATTAAGGAAACTTGCAGGGGACAGTGATTAAAACAGGTTGGAATTTCCACTCTCCCCGCCCCCTCTCTATTTTTATGGTACTTTAAGCAAGTTAGTGTTCCTTTTGAAATTTGAATTAGCCCTCTGACTATGAGAGTTGGAAAATTATTTTATTCCTTTACTTCCTAGAGACCACTCCACTGATTTCCGAGGCTGTTACTGCAAATAAATAAATGAACACATTTGGAACTAACTGGTGCTCAGCAGCGGTGTGCCTCATATTTCATGATTATCCTTGCATCTTCCTGGTCTGAGTCTGATTTGAAATGATAACCATTGAGTAACATTAAGAACACTTTGTGGCTGCTTTTCTAGTCTTAAATGATAACTGAAGGGTACTTTTTAAGACTCCAATTTTTTCCTTCCTCCTTTCTCCTTTAATGGTTGCACCATTTTTCATCACAAGAAATAGTTGCAAATGAGTCCCTCCTAGTTCTTTTTTTCATTCCAACTTTCTATGGGTTCAATTGCAAGGCATACTGGGATCTCAGCAGCAAAGGGTGATGGGACAGGTAGAGGTTGAAGGCAGAACTGGGAAGGCCTGGGATTCCTCCCTACGGGTGTGGCATGATCAGTTTTGATGTGGGTGGGTGTTGCTACAAAGAGGTTGAATCTGGTCATTGGGGCAGAGAAGAGGAAGCACAGAGCTGGACAGAACTTCATGTCAGGTGATGTGCATTTGAGAGTCTAAGAGATGAATCTGTCGGGAAGGTGACCCTGGCTCATGGTAGGGCATGTGGGCCAAAGAATCCAGGTCTCTGTGGGAAAGCAGGTTACCATTACACCATCAGAAAACAAACTGGTCAGTTAATAGTGGGCATGAGGAAAAAATCATGATGGGCAGGGGGTGAAGAGCAAACCCATCCCAACATCAGCTGGTACTGAACTCAGGGCAGCAAAATGAATTAACAGTATTTTTTGCCTGCCTGAATGAGTTAGTTGGGGACTGGGCTTCAGCAGGTAGGGACTGAAGAACCTGGACAAAATTTTCTTCCACTGGACTACGTGGACATCAAACAATTAAGTGTAATCATTCCCTCATTGTTCTTGGAATACCTACTGCAAGACTAGAAAATAGAACTTACTGGAAGTTTTATTTTGATGTGGGAAAATAACCTCATTATAGTGAACAAGCAGGTCTCCTGGAATGAAATCACATGACAGCTTTAATCTTTCCCCTATTTCTTTAACCCACTCAGTGGGACAAATTTTTTTCTGTTCTTAAATGAATTCCAGGAATGGCACAGTGGCTTTTTTCGATCACTCCACTCTCAGAAAATGAGAGATCCTTTGTGCTCTTCTAGTCACCCAGAAAGTTTTATTTTGGCCCCCAGAATGTCTGCTTCTATGTTATACCTTAGTAGAAGTCAAAGTTGAGGCTTCTCATCTCGTTTAACGTAGGTCTGCAAGAGGCGGTGGCCTGAAGTAGGGAGAGCAAACATGATGAACTCTGTCTCAGGCTCTCCACCTCCTGCTTCTGTGCTGCCTCCTCCTCCTCCTCCTCCTCCTCCTCCTCCTCTTCCTCCTCCTCTTCCTCCTCCTCCTCCTCCAGCTTGCTAATTGCAGTTTCTGACCCCTTTGGGATTGGAAGGGGCTGAGAGAGAGGGGAGGTAAGAGTAAAGCAAAGGCATTAGTTGATCACGATTGAAATTAGTTGATGTCTCTCAGCTAATGATGATGTGCTCTCTGGGCTTGGCAGCTGTTTAAAGCTGACGCTTTCTCCTGGCAAACTTCGGGGCATTATCTGAAAACTTTCTACCCACCAATCCTGAATCACTAGGGTACCTAGTCTGCAGTTCTTTTGATGTTCAGGGAAGTTCCTCACTATAGTTGCTCACTTACATGGTAGTCTCCTAGTGGTACACTCCTGTGTTGGGGCTACTGTGTGCCTCTAGGAAGTTATTTTGGGCAATATTTAGAGGACCTCAAGGTTGATTCTTTTCTGTTAAATTCAGATAACTATGCATATTCTTTACATCAGGAAATTCTGTTTCTACCTTTCTTCATGTCAGCTTTTCTTTGTCTTCCATCAGATCAGAATTACTAGTCAGTTAGAGTTTTCCCATATTCTTTTGTCCTCTGTCAGTACCTGGGGCACACCTTGAGCTCTCTACATGGTCCCATTCCATTGAAGCCACATTCCCTGGGCTTGAAATGAAGGAAGACACCCCTAATCCTTCTCCCCATGGGAGTTGTGTGGGACTCAACACTCATTAACAGCTCCCTTACAAAATCCACTTTGTAAATGTCAATTTCCCTTTCAGCCTCTATTCTCCTTTGTAGGCTGGAGGGGAGTGGTCTGGTCAGGATAAATTTTTTTTTTTTTTCTTTGCCACCTCTTAGCAAGCCTTGTATAGATGGTATCAAACTTCTTGATGGGTTGAAGGAATGCTTAACACTCATTATCTTGAAGCCACTGCACAACTAAAGAGAAATAATCAATTTTTAAAAAATCTTGTTAAAATCTGATTCAGATATTAAGGATTTATTGTTTTCTTGTAGGTAGAATCACCAAGAAAGAATGAGTTTCCTTTTTCCTCCCAGCTTTATTACCTTTGAAGACTTTTTTTTTTTTTAATTTAACATATGTTCTTTATTTTCACAGAAGTCCAAAGTGCCAAGCTAAACCTCATACGTGAATCTATTATGGAGACGTAACTCTTGCTAAGACTAACAAAACAAAACACTAATTTGGCAGAGGTCTTAAAGTCTGTAGTTGAGTAGACAAACTATTAGATTGATTAGAGAGATTTTCACACAAGGACAGTCTCCTAATTTGCTGAGCATTGTAACTCAAGGTTAAAAAATTCTGGCTACATTTTAAAGCAGGGAAGATCAATTAGAACATTCATTAGATTCCTATTTACACTTTAATTGTCAACTCTGCTCATTTGTTGGAAGCCTTTTTTAGTCATTAGTGTCTGTCAGTAAGAAATATGTCTTAATTTCGCTTATATTCATTTATTCATCCTTTCATTCAATCGACAAACATTAATAATGTGCCAAGCCCTTTGCCAGCTTTTAAAAATATACTAATAAAAAAGTCAAAGCTTATCCTCAAGGATATATTCACCTCAAATTCTTATGTAATCAAAATTAGTAAAAAGGTGTCACATTTTACTAAAGTTAGAAAAATAATTGCCTTTCACAATAGAAATATATAATGATGACCCTAATAAATGTACATATTGATTATTCTTTTCTGCTTGTGGTTTTAGCCCATGATTCAGGTTTAAAATATATAAGGGTGCTTTGTTTTGGCTGCTGTTGGCCTTGCATTCTATTGTATATTAGGTAGCTCTTGAGAGCAGGCACTGTGTATCTTCATTTGGACTCTGTAGGACCACTAGAGGGTTAGTACGCCCCTCATTTTCTGTTCAGGAGAAGAAGGGGCCTACCTCACCATTGGAGTGTAGAGAGTGGAGCCAGTTTAATTTTCCAGATTCTAAACAAAGTGGTTCCTCAGTACAGCTGCTGGTGGGACTCTTACAGATGTGAATCTTCAGAGGAAGAATGTAAGCTCTCCAAAATCATCTATGTACTACGGGCACACTTTAACAGTTTTCAGATGGCTGATCTTCATGTCTTACACACAGTTTTTGGTGTTTCTGGACAAGATCTGGACCAGGAATTAGGACCACAGGACTTAGGTCCTGCTGGGTGCATGGCCCACGCATTTCTGAACATTTAGCAGTTAAACTGCAGCAAGAAGTTTTTTCTCTTGGGGTATACTTCCAGTGATAAAATAATTTTGCATTAAAGGTTGAACGCTAATTGTTCAATTTGCTCTAGTACATTTTAAGTGCTTTCTTGCACCCGCAATGGTGCCAGTCACTGTGAAGGATACCAAAGACACGTTGACCATAGTTTTCTGGATTAGAAGAGTATATAACAACAAAATGTGATGGCCAGAGAGCCAGCCCAGGAGCCTACCAGCTGCTCTGCCATGCACTAAGTATGTGAAATTGGTCATGTAATTTCATTTCTTTGGGCCTCAGTTTCTTTTCTTTCAAGATATATTTATGTTATTTCATTTGAAATATCTGGAAATATTTCAAACACATAGAAAAGAACAACAAATACTATAACAAACACTCATCTATCCACCAATGAAATCTAACAACAGTTGTTATCCTTTTAAAAAGGGGATGAAATGTTACAGAAAAAGTTAAAATCCACCCTATCCTATTTTCTCTCCTTCCTATCCCAGAGATAACCACTCTCTTGAAGTTGGTGTGTGTTCTTGCTACCCAAATTCTTGTAATTAAAAAACTATCTAGAGTACTATTTATGTGTTTTGAAATGTAAACAAATTGTGAAACATATTGTTTGTGTATTTTTGCAACTTTTTTGTTCACTTAATATTATATTGGTAAGATGCATCCAGGTTGATACTTACGGTTTTATTTACTCTTTATATCTATCTACTGTACCATTAAGTAAATACATCCCCAAATTTTCCCTTTCTCTATGCTTGAAAATTTAGGTTGTTGCTGCTTTTCTACTATTTCAAACCATGCTGTAATGGACATTGTTTCTTATAGGTCTTCTTGTGCACATGTCTGAAAGTTCTTTGGTGTAGAGCTTCCTAAGTTCTCCAATGGTGTGCTCAGACTGGGTGTCACTTTAGGTCCTTGGAAGAGCAGATAGAAAGATGAGATTAGATGTATAAGAAATTTATTCTAGAAAGCGCTTCTGAAGGAGAAAGAAGGAAGGATGTGGTAGCGAGAGTCTTGAGATGTCAATGCAATTTTGACACCTGTGAAAGAAGAGAGGAAAGGGAGGGTTGGATCGGAAAACTCAGACCCCAGGACAGTTCTGAGATGATATACCCCAGGCTGATGAGACCTCCTCCACCAAAGGTTGTTGGTTGGAGGAGTCCAGTGTGAGGTAGGAATGGGCTAGCTCTACTACCCTGTGCTATGCTCAGGCATGGGCTAGGGATAGCTAGGGAAAGCATGAATCCCAAAGGTGACAGCTGGAGCTAATAATCAGCTAAGTTGCCAGCACAGTTTTCTTGAAGGAAATCGTAGCAACACACCTGTATGGCCAGTGCAGCTAGTGATTGCCTAAGCCACAGTGGCTGAGACAGTAGAGGCAGCCAGAGATCTGGCCAGTTGTGAGGTCCCAAACCCCTAGGAACTGTGGCAGAGTTACTTGGAGCTTACCATTCCTGCCACAATAAATTCCTCTCTCCTGTTGGCTCCAGGAATTCTTCTTTCTTTCTTTGGAGGCAGACTATGTATTGAACACTTTTTTTTTCATCCTGTTTTATCATATATTTCTATATGGCTGAACATGAACAGGTTCATGTTTCCTCAATTCTCCATGTTATCAGAATTGAAAAACTTCATTCTCTTCATCTATAAAATGAGAGTCTCAGACTGCAGCACGGTCTGAAATCAATGATCTCAGGTCACCTTCTGCTTTATTAATCTGATTCTAATTTTATTTTTTAAAGTACCAAAACAAGTAGACAAAACAATGATGTTCTGTGCAGTAATGTAGACAGAGATAACATAAGGGAAAGCTGTAAATACAGTTCTTGATTGGAAAATGGGAAGAGTATGAACCATTTACATTTACATTTCACAAAGTAGAGGTATTATGTAAGTCTTCAGTAGACATCTTTGAGGATAGGGTTCCTGGCTAATTCACCTTAGTGTATCTGACCCTAAATACACTGCTTGGGCCATAAAAATTGTTTTAGTGTATTAATTTGAACCTACTTGAAAGAAGAACCAACACTATTGTTCATTGGAGGAGGGGCTTAGTTCTGTATTTAGAGACTTATATTTTACATTTTAATGATATGTGTAGGTAGAAAGGGTAAAAGTTAGGGTAAAAGTAGTTTATCTTAATATACATATATTGGGTAGAGAATTAAGCTTAACTAGTGATGGAAAAGAAGGTAGAGCTTGGACCAGGACTTTAGGGTGAGATGATCTTAATTTCATTTTAGAATAGTTGGTGCAATGGAATTCATCTGACAAAGTTATTGAAAGGTAGACAAATTACTGAGTTCTCTGAAGAAAACGATACAACGCTCAAACTGTCTATAATAGCGACAACTTATGGGTCTTTCTATATATGGCTATTCAGGTCACTTTCTAACAACAGCCAGTAATATGATGGAAATGGAGGCAAATGGTCCCAGACTGACCAAGTTTTAGATATGTAATTTGCAAAATTCACCATTGTCATTGAATCAGATGCCACAGAGGCTAATTTTCCATCTTATGACTAGAGTTGTCCCTTACTCAACAAGTCTGTTTTAAAAACTACACTTCCTTTGTTCAGCTGAGTCACAAAGACTTTTCTTTGGTAAATATATTGAACATTAAAAAACTGATCTCTGTGAGTTCAGTTTTCTCATTTAGTAACTGTAGCATTGGTGTTAATGTCAGTGTAAGTCTGGTGGTTATAACCAAAGCAAGAGGATGTCTCTCAGTGAGTTCACATGAATTTAAGTCTGGTGATTTAGGATTCTGGGATTTCCTATTCTTTCCTAGTGTTTATAAATTCAGCTTCCATTTTCAGATTTCCAAAGGCCATTTGAGGCTTTAAGTAATTCCTCTAATTATAACTTAAAGTATAGACAATTGCATTTCATGAAGCTAACAATTTCCAGAGTATATTATTAGAGAGTGAGTTATTGAAGTCTGCATAGTTTGTGCAACACCCATCAAAATAACTGGGGAAGAAAAGAGATAAACTAGATTGGAACAATGAAGCTCGAAAACAACTCTGATTATGTCTGGAGTTGACATGGCAATGAGTCCTAATTCTCAGGCTTTAGAATTCGTTGTAAAAATCTTTAGTCTCTCTTGCTTACCCTTATTCAGAAATAGAGAAGTTGGCAAAATTTTCATTAACTTTTAAAATATAGACACTGAGTGGTAATGTGGCAGCTTACTATGCTTTTGCAGGCTGCGTTTTATGTAATTTTAAAAATTTCCCTGTGACATGAGCAACAATGCTCCCTTGAGAATGGATGCTAAGGGGGGGATAAGCAATTTACCCAAAATCACACAGTTTAGAAGTAGCAATGCGGATTTGCAACCCAGATCTTCTGCTCTAGAATCTGAACTAAAAAGCCCATTATGTGATCATAGGACTAGAATGGTAGAGCAATTTTTCAGTATTGAGAGACATTTTTCAGGGGATTTAAAAAATTTGAGTAAGTAAATACTTATAATGACATTAGAAAATAAATACTTTGATTTAAGAATCAATGCCAACGTGTGTGTGTGTGTGTGTGTGTTTTACTGACCCATTTTTTCCTAGTCATACTCACATGTCCCTGTAACCTAAGGATGATGATGATTCTGGCATAAAGGAGAGATGTGTTTGCAGTCACACATGGGTTGAATTCGAACCTTCATTTATTAGTTACATAAACTTGGGCAAGCTCTTTGATTTACCTACTTGTGAAAGAGTAAAATAATAATAATGATAGTAACCCAAAAAGATTTTTATGACTACAATTCAAGATGAGATTTGGTGGGGACACAGCCAAACCATATTAACTGAGCAACTGGGCAGTTTTCAGGGGGGCAGTAGGTGACACGTGGCTTTTCCATCTGCAGCATTCCTTTAAAAATACATAAAGTATAAGTTACTTCAGATATGATGCCTATTACAGTGATGATTTTATAGCTAATATTAGCTAGCATTTATTGAGCACCTGCTATGTGCCAGGCATAATGCACTTTGCATCATTTCTCATATTTCTTATAACAACCTTGCTATGGACTGAATCATGTTCCCCTACATTTGTATGTTGAAACCCTACTTCCCAATGTGGTTGTATTTGGAAACAAGGCTTTTATGGAAGTCATTAAGGTTAAACGAGGTCCTAAGGGTAGGGCCCTGATCCAATACGATTAGCGGTCCTATAGGAAGAGACACAGAGGGCCCCCTCTCTCCATCATATGAGGACACAGTGAGAAAGTGGACATCTGCAAGCTAGGAAGAGAGCCCTTACAAGAAATTGATCCTGCCAGACCTTGATCTTGAAATTTCAGCCTCCAGAACTGTGAGAAATTAATTTTTTTCTAAAGTCACCCAGTCTATGCTATTTTGTTATGGCAGCCTGAGCTGACTAATGCAATCCTTTATAGATGAAGAAACTAAGGCTTACTTAGATCACTGAGTTAAAGAACTGACAGTATTCTAATCCTGTTTTTAACCTCTCTGTCTTTTCCAGCTCAGGGTGAGATTTGGGGGGGCTGCTTTGTTATTTTTTTCTCTAACCACATGTTTGATTCCATTTCCCCCTTCTATTTGTGCAGTCTTTCTTAAGAATTATTCTCTCAGCACTCTCCATTTTCTGATTTCTTCCAAAATCCTGTCTCCCACCCCCATGCAAGCGTTTTGTTATTGTCTTGTGTCCTTTCTCATCTCTTCAAAGTGTTTTCTGAAAACTGTTGCCTCTCTCAGCCTCAGAGGTTTTTTTTCTCACTTATCAAGTGTATCTTTCCCCATCTCTATTACAGTGTTGTTTCCTCAATGTTTCCACTTAGATAAACATCTCCTGAAAGACATTGGCTTTTTGTTGTTTTTGTTTGCAACGTTGGGAAAGTTCTTTGTGATCTGAGGTGAGAAGTAATGAGAAAAATAGGCAGATAATTTGTCATTTTCCTAAGTCAAGATTTAGTGATTTAACCTCCACTTACTATCCAGTTTTTAAAGATTTAAAGATGATTTATTTTGTGTTATTTTTATAAAAAAGCATTCTATCCATTTCTCTGCTAATTTAATTATGAAGCAGTTCCTTCAAATTTTGTGTGGGTGCAAATGTCCCCATAGCTTATAGAATTGCCAATATCAAGACACACAGTAATGAACAACAGATACATTTTAGTCTTGAATACCCAGGGCCATCCTATTGTTTATATTACTCATTTCTCTCATGTAAGAGGAAAATAAAGATACTCTCCACAGATCTTCCATTTTACCAATTTTGTGAGTCATTCTTTCTTTCCTACTCTGTTACCTAACCCTGTAATAAATCATCAGGTCTTGGAGCTACAACTTCTTAAATACTGTATCTCTTGCCATCAGTCTTGTCTCTAGTCCCTAGTCCCTTGCTGTTATCTCAGGCTTTCTTATTGCTGACTTGCTACTCTCCTCTTGTGTTTAACACTTCCATGACTTCTGGAAGAGAGGATAACAAATGTACACAGCAGGGCACACGTCGTCTTTCAGGCTTAGTTTTAATCTATAAATTCAATCTTAATCTTATCCCAGTCCTTTCTCCAGCCCCATCCTGTGCCTGGAAATTTTGAACAATTGATCCATTCTGCATGCATTGCCAACTATTTGGCAGGCCCTCTGCCAGACCTTGGGGATACAGTGATAATCAAGATAGATATAGTCTTGTCCCCCTGGAATGTGTAATCTGCAGGAAACTATGGAGTAAATCCACAGAGGTTAGACTAGAGTGTATTAAGCGCTACAGTAGGGAAGTTATGGCATGGTCTCAGGGGATGTAGAAGTAATACCTAACTTGGACTTGAAGAGGTCAAAGAAGACATGTTATATCCAAGTTAAGACCTGAAGGTTGAGAAGTGCTGTTCAGCTTCCACCGATGCTTAGGAGTTGAGGGCAAAGAAAAACTGCTTCAGGCAGAGAGAACACCATTTTCAAAGGTGAGAAAGAGCATGCAGGCCGGGCGCGGTGGCTCAAGCCTGTAATCCCAGCACTTTGGGAGGCCGAGACGGGCGGATCACGAGGTCAGGAGATCGAGACCATCCTGGCTAACACGGTGAAACCCCGTCTCTACTAAAAATTACAAAAAAAAAAAACTAGCCGGGCGAGGTGGCGGGCGCCTGTAGTCCCAGCTACTCGGGAGGCTGAGGCAGGAGAATGGCGTGAACCCGGGAGGCAGAGCTTGCAGTGAGCTGAGATCCGGCCACTGCGCTCCAGCCTGGGTGACAGAGCAAGACTCCGTCTCAAAAAAAAAAAAAAAAGAGCATGCAATTCATATTCAGAGAACAGTGTGCAGTTCATTGCAGTTAGAGCAGAAGTGGTTGAGCTAGCTGTGTTGGAAGGTGAAGCTGGAGTCAGACCCTTGAGGCCATTACTCAGGCTGTTCCTTCTGTTGGAAATGCCCTTTCCACTCCTGTCCACCATGCAGCCTCCTACCACTCTTAGACTCAGCTTAACTATCCCCTCTGTACAGTTCTCCCTCCCCTTGCTCAGGGGTGCAATTTTTATCTAACTCATACTTGGGTTTGCACTCATATCACAATATCAGTCTCTCTGACTATAGTGTCAGCTCATGGAGGGCAAACTAGATAATTTGTTTGTCTTTATATCCCCCTTGTTTTAGCAAAGAAACGATTATTAAGTGGGCCTTCAATCTGGAACATTTGGTAATGTCACGCTTTTTTAAAGTGTCCTGTTTTTTCCATGGGTAATAAAACTTTTTTTAACTTAAGTCTTTTGCTGGGGTTGTGTAGGTGCGTGTCACTTAATTTTAAAATATTCATATCCAGTGATATATGGGGCTAGGAAACCACTCAGTGGAGTTATTTGATTCCACAGGTTTAAATAAAAAGCAGGCATGGCTCCCAGGAGAAACATGATCAGGCTCCAAACTGTTCACTTTAAAGATTGAGTTTCTTGTGAGAATTGAATGAACAAAGTTTGGGAAGAAGGGTGTATATCAGGTGTGTTCAGTACTGAGAGTCAAGGGTTGAAGCGAAAAGTTGAAGAGTTGCTACTGGTTCCTCGTGGCAATTGATACCAGAGTCCATCCTGGCCCCTCTCTTGGAAGCAGCCTTAGCTCCGAGAAAAGTGGCCATGTGAGTGAATTTGAAGAGCTATATTAAAACTATCAAGGCCAGGTTCGGCATGAAGCATTCTTGAGTGAGCCTAATATCAAAGGAAGATTCCACCACCTCCACACTGAGGGGAATACCATGCCTGTGACTAATTGGCAGAGCCCTGTCTCTCTGTTGTGGGTGGTTATAGGTTAGGGGGTTTGAGCACAGAGTAGATGGCCCACCTGCGGCATTTTTTTTTTTTTTAAATCAGTAAGTCTCCAAGTTAGAAATGGTAACAACTGAGACACAGGGATCAGCAGGGGCAAATGCTTCTGTTGGAAATATATGTCAGTGAGACCATCAGGTTGCGCAGCTCCCCTGGAGTGTTGTTCAGTACTTCATTTAGTCAAGACTCTTTATCAAGGATCGACTATATGCCAGACACTTCTCTCATTACTTGGGATATAAAAGTAAAAAGTCAGGCAAAATGTTTGCCCACATGGAGCTTATTTTCTAGAAATGAATACATATAAAATATCATTTTGAGTAGAGATAATTGCTATGAAGAAAAAAAAAAACCAACAAAGTAGCGTAAGGAGGTAGGGTGCGAGTGAGTCTGTGAGTATGGGGGGTTCATCTGAGAGAGAGTGGCCAGGGAAGCCTTTCTGAGGGAAGTATATTGAGCAGAAAACGAAATGAAGTCAGAGCAAGAGGGACATGGGCATGTGGGTAAAAGTGGGCCCCACGGAGGAAGCCGTGCAAAGCCTGAGGAGGGAAGGAGATTGGCATCATGAGAGCAGAGAGCAGAGAGAACAAGGAGAATGTAGCAGGAGACAGCGCTGGAGAGGTGAGTAAATAATGGATCCTAAAGAGCCATGCAAGTCTGGAAACTATCAGCAGGTGAGATTTATATTTCTGAACAATCATTGACACTGTAACTGATGGTGGCAGGGGTGGAGAACTTGCGTTAGTTTAAGCAAGAAAAGAAAAAGGAGCCATTCGTGTGGGTATAGGTGGTCACAGTGGAGATGGTGAGAAGTGGCTGCATTGAGGATAAACTCTGAATTAGATTAGATATAGGCTGGGAGGAAAGGAGAAGAAGAATCAGGATAGAAGGGTGAGAGCAAAAGAGATATCTCTCTAGGGCTGTGACCTTTGCGTAGTACCTCTGTGATTACTGCTCATTTTTAACTGTGCCTCTAAGAAAGATGCTCTTTGAGTCTCTGCCCATTAAACCCTGAGCTGTGGATCTCTACATAAAGGCCTGGTCCTGTTGTGCTAATCTTCAGCTGCACTAGCTTTTAGCACACACAGCTTGTGTGGATTTCTAGGAGCCAGCCAGCACCAAGGGCACCTGACTCTTACTTCTGGGGCTTTTATACACACCTAGGTTGTGGAACTTTGGAGAAACAGGGACTTCCTGCTCATTTAGGAAAGCAGGAAGTCGTGGTTGCCATACTTTGGGGTAGGGCTTTTTTGTTTCAAGGTGGTGAAACTTGGACATACTACTTCCACAATATTGCACATAGGCATGAGAAAGTGCCCCAGATGGGTGAGGTACAAGCAGTGAGTTGAGAAAGCTTTAAAATAAACACACCCTCCCCTGCAATGACAACAAAGAATCCTTTGGCATATAGTAGCAGAATCTCTGCAGAGAATGGCCAGCCTTCTGAAAATGTTGGCCTTAATGAAAATCCCAGATGCTCTTTTTATTTTTTCTTTTTCTTTTCCCAAAAAGTATTTAAAGGTTTTGAGTTTTCATGGTTCCTCCCAAATATGCTCTTCTTTTTCCATGGGCTAACGGCTAGCAAGCCTGATGTTTTCCTCTCTCTGGACTTAGAGGCTTAACTCAAAGTGGAGGAATTAGTGTAAAGCTTCATGTCTCTACATGTCCAGACTGAATCATTGAATTGAGGTGAGATACATTTCGCATTATCGCATCTGTCTCCTCTAACCAGTGCTGAGAAGAGAATTCTGGACACAAGCACTCAGTTCCTGACTGGTTGTGAGGATAGTTGAAGCCACAGCCATTTAGCCTCTTCATCCGGGTCATAATGGACTGTGCCTGTGGATGAACTATATCTTTAATTATTTCATTAGTGAAGATTATATGTGAACCTCTCCATTCTTGTTTGCTTCTTACTTCAAGGATTGATCTTTCTTTTAAAGAAATGTAATTGGCACATTATAATTATTCATATCTATGGGATACAATTTGATGTTTTGATACATCTATACATTGTAGGGTTCAAATCAGGTAGTTAGCATATCCATCACCTCATGCATCTACCATCTCTGCATAATAAGAACACCCAGCACCTCCCCTGCTCCAGCAACTTTGTAATACACAACACCCTACTGTTAACTGTTATCACCCTACTGTGCAACGAACAACAGAACTTATTCTTCCTATCTAATCACAACTTTGTATCCATTGACCAATCTCTCCCAATCCTCCCCTCTCCACCCACTCCCTAGACTCTTGTAATCACTATTCTACTCTCTACTTCTGTGAGATCAACCCTTTTTTAGATTCCACATATGAGTAAGATCATGTGGTATTCATTTTGCTGTTCCTGGCCTAGTTTACTTAATATATCTCCTTCAGGTTTGTCCATTTTGTTTCAAATAACATAATTTTATTCTTTTTTTATGGATGTATAGTATCCCATTGTGTAGATATACCACATTTTCTTTATTTATCTGTTGTCGGGCATTTAGGTTGATTCCAAGTCTTGGCTATTGTGGATGGTGCTGCAGTAAACATCAGAATGCGAGTATCTCTTTGATGTACTGATTTCATTGCCTTTAGATATATACCCAGTAGTGGGATTGCTGGATCATAAGCTAGCTATAGTTCTGGTTATTTGAGGAAACTTCAGACTGTTTTCCATATTAGCTGTTCTAATTTACATTCCCACTAGCAGTGTGTAAGGCTTCCCTTTTCCCCTTATCTTCATCAACACTTGTTTTCTTTCTTCTTTTTGATAATAGCCATTCTAATTTGAGTGAGATAGTAACTCATTTTGGTTTGGATTTGCATTTTCCTGATGGTTAATAATGTTGATACTTTCTTTAGGTACCTGTTGGTAATTTGTATGTCTTCTTTAGAGAAACGTCTAATAAAGTCTTTTGTGCATTTTAATTTTTTTCTGCTGTTATTTAAGTTCCTTATATGTTCTGGATATTAACCCATTTTCAAATATATAATTTGCAAATATTTTCTCCCATGAGGTGGCTTGTGTCTTTACCCTTTTGTTTTGTTTGCTTTGCAAAAGATTTTTAAACTGATTCAAAGATTGATCTTTTAACAGCATTAATATGGTTATGAACCAACAAAAAATTCTGACAAGTGCAGGAACAGTTTTGTGGCCCATTTTAATTGAAGGTTTATATGTGTGTAGACAGTAAGGAAGATTAGGGAGAGGGATTTTTCCTCAATATTCCTTCAAGGCAAATCAGTACAAGAAGCTTATACATCCTTGGATGCTACATTTCTAAATGTTTTTGGAGATTCTCATCTGCTTTGCAGTTATCTATTGTTGTGTAACAACTTGTCCCAAAATTTGGAGGTTTAAAACAATAAACATTTCTAATCACAGTTTCTGTGAGTCATAAATCTGAATGTGGCTCCTCTGGTTCCTCTGGCTCAGAGTCTCTCACAGTATAGCAATCGAAGTGTTGCCTAGCGCTCTAGTCACTTCAAGGCTTTACCTGCGGAGGATCCATTTCCGGAGTTACTCATGTGATTGTTGGCACACTCCTGATGGCTGTTGGCTGGTGACATCAGTTTCTTGCATTGGGCTTCTCCACAGGGGTACTCACAACATAATCATTTGCTTCCCCTAGATTAAGGGCTCTGAGAAAGAGTGATTGTTGTCAAAGAACACGGAAGTCACATTTTTTGTAACCTAATCTGGGAGTGATATCCCATCACTTTTCCTGTATACTGTTCATTAGACTCCAGTCACTAAACCCAGTCCACAGTTGAGGAGAGGGGATAACACAAGGGCATGGGTATCAGTAGGTGGGAAGTCACTCCAACTGGGAACTATTATAGAACCTCCTACAATACTAATTTATTAATTAATAAGCAAATATTTATTAAAGACATGCAAGAAAAGCTTTGCTCTATGAACTAAGGTTTTAGATGGGTCCCAAATGCAAAAACAAAGAGTATATAATGTGTTGTATTTCTCAAAATGTGATTTACAATCCATCTAAGAAGAAATATTTATACTTTAAAAATATCCTATAATGATGTCAGTATATACTAAGTGTTCAGAGAATTATGAAGGTGGGAAAAACTCACCGTGGAGACAATTTAAGAACCGTATTCAATCTAAGAGAGAGACATGCTCCCGTCTGACACAGCTGCTACAGAGTGAGACATCAAAGGCTGACTATTGGAGACATACTTGGAACCAAACAGGAAGCCAACCAAATAGCTTTACTCCTTTCTAAAATATTTCAGGATCCTCTCAGAGCCTCACTCCAACAATTCACCTCCATTCTATCCTCCCTCCCTGCCATCCCCATACAAATTCCTGGGTGCAGAGAAGAGAAAAGATGAGGGAAAGAGGATTTGTAGTTCTAATGATGTGATTTTTTTCTAATTTTGTTTCTGGAACTTTCTGTGGGAATTTGCTGTGGGGCTCCTCCTATTTGTAACTGGAAAGTAAATGATGTTTAGAATATTTTTTTTTCTTTGTGCATGTGTGTTTTAGAACCCTGTCCAGGGCCAGCCTTTCATTTTGTCAATGAGGAAAACAAGGTCCTGAAAAGTTCTTTGACTGACTCAATTTCATATGAACTGAGAAGATTCTCCATCTTCCAAACCACTGCTTTTTCTATGACATCTTACTGCCTTCTACCTAATGTGCAAACACCATAGACTCCACCTGGATTTATTATACATCATATCAGATTTCACCACAAGTCCAGTGACAAGGGTTGTCTTTACATCATACTTGAGGAGCCAAGTCAGTTTTGAAGGTGATTCTTTTATTTGCTCATACCAAGTAGTATTAGTTCAGTTTTTTCGATAGCACTATACACACTAAATACTGTGTATTTCAAGATTTAGGCCTTTCTTTTCAATGGAATACTCAATTTAAACAATTAAATACATTTTAATAATGTATGCTTGCCACTGTGGAAGGAAGGGAGCACTAGAATTACATGAAATTGAAATGCAATTTGAATTTGAGTTTCAAAAAAGATTGGTTTACACTTAGCAATAATAGAAGTTCACAGAAACATTCTATTATGTAACACTTAGAGTGGTTGTGTATATCTGATGTTTTATATTATATACTAAAATGGCACTCTCAGCAAAAATAAAACCCCAAACATTTTAATTGGAGATTTAAGTAATAGAGTCTTTATTCAATCTATATTTTAAGTTTATGTTTATATATGAATTTAAAAGAGTAAATCTCTTATTTCAATTCTTGAAATTCTTGTGCATTTTCCAGGAGTTGTCCTCCAGACATGGAGAGGAAATGAAATTGCATCACCTCTTAACTATTCCTTTATCCTCTCTGCGCTTTCTTTTTATCCTTCTTAATTTTAAGAATTTATAGTGCTAGCCTGAACTTTCATAAACTGTAATATTCCTGTAGAAAGCGATAACAGCTATGTTAGATGCTGTGATTTTTTTAATAAAAGTGATACAGCATCTTTCCTTAACAGAAATCTCAAGCCAAAAATTAAAATATGGTTAAGCATTATAGATGATGTTGATATCTCTGTCATTCCTTTGTGAAGACTAAATCTGTTTAGAAGAATAATGGTGGGTTCTATTTTGCTGTGACAGAGTGATCTCTGATGATACTGTCAAGTGAAACTGGTAACTTGAAATTAAATAAAGATTTGTGGCTGTAGTTGTACTGACTTAGGAAACAACAAAACCTTTCGTGAGCACCTAGTAAGTCCCAGGAAAGAGTGTAAGCATTTCCACAGCCTTTACTGTGTGGTATATTTCCAAAGGCATTATCTTATTGCACACTCGGACTCTTCTGTAAGATATGATTGTCTTCTTTACAGAAAGAAGAGGAAATCAGAAAGATAACATGACTTACTCATGATCACACAGTCACTGGGATTGGATCTTAGGTTTTCTAAGTCCAAGGCTGGCACTTCGCCACTGAAATACTTTTGGGTAAGGAATGGGGTGTCCGTATGCAAGAAATGCACAAAAAGCACTCGCTGACACACAAGTGAACGCAAACACAACACGGACAAAGTAAAGTGTTCCTTCCATGCTCCAGTTATTCTCGACCATTTGTTGTCTCTTCATCTCACCCTACTTTTCCATATTTGTGAGTTTGGCTATCTTTTTCTCTACAGATTGGATTGTCCTTTATTTTTTTTTTCTGCCTGCTGAAATTCTAAGCATTGTTTATGTTCCATCTCAGATATAATTAATTCATTTGGTAGTCTTTTGATTTGTGTTGACTGTTTCCCTCCTTAGCCTTGGCCTCTCAAAACAATGCTCTTTATACATGACTTTGGATGTTTTATCATATGGATATGTGTGAGAATGACTCATGTTCATATCTGTCTTTTCTTAGGAGGGTCAGCTTCATAAGAGCAAAGAACATGGCTTGTTATTTCTGGGCTTTCCTTGGCTTGTAACTAGGAAGAGATAGGTACACATGGAATGAATTTAATGAATTTAAGGATTTGTATGAGAACTCATGGCAATGATAAACCACTAAATGAAAAATTTACCTTTTCCTTCCCGCACAGTAGAATTCTGAACTCATTTAGATGATCAAGTGGCAACTGCAGAGTTGAGGGAGAATGGCAGACACTAGCAAAAGAACCATTTGTGATAGGTGGTGATAGTAAGAGAGTGACAGAAAGCAGAGATGTCTGAGGTTCCCCTTTACAAGCACTCATCCTGCCTCACTTGCCTGGTTTATTATGCATCTTTCCTATTCAACTGAAAACTTCATGAGCTTGTTCCCCATTGTGTTCTCAATGCCTAGCATCGTGCAGGGTTGGAGGAGGAGCTTAGGAATATTTGTTGACTGAATGACATGACAGTTGAGTCTTTTACAGTAAAAATAGAAAAGGGGAACACATGTCATGTACAGATTGTTTATTCACTGATCATGGTCTCTGCATACAGTGTTTGGATTGTTAGTGTGTGTTTTTGTTCATTTGAATGGCTTATGCCTTTGTAAATTTTGTTTTTTTCCCACTTCCATATGTCTTTCTGTTTTTAGTTACCTTTCTATGCTGCTAAAATAAAATAAAGCCAACAGCTGCCTCCACTTGTGTTGTCTCTAGTATTGTTTTACAATCTCCCATCTCTTTAACTATATCCTAAGTATATTTTGCTGGAGAGGAAGGAATTTGCAGAGAAAACCGAGTAAGTCAATCCTGTCTTAGCACAATAATTTACTCTTAGATGTCTAGCGGTGGAATTAACTTACTTCAGTTCTTTCCCAAAGATTCTTTGGATGCTAAGTGTCTTCTTCAACACCATCCTACTTATTCTTTATTTACTCAGTTTAAAATAAAATCATCACAGGGATGTTCCTTCCAGGAATATGTATTCCTTGGACCCACTTCTTTTTCTTTTCTTTTTTTTTTTAAAGTGGGGAATTTGTAAGCCTAAGTGGGAACTTTTATTTAAAATATTCTAGATGTAAGAGATTTAAATATACTTAAAGGGGGCTAATTAAATTTGATATGTATTCTCTCAAGGGAAATGAAACAGCAGTGTATGTGACTTTCATTAGTGACTTTACCATAGAGATATAGCCCAAAATACCTAATAGGGAAAATTTGATGATTAATTGATTGACCTTTAAATTGTTTGTTACTGGGTATTATATACTTACAAAATACATCTTTTGTGTATTTTCTGAACAGCTGTCTTGGGAAAAAGGCAAGATGTTACGTATAGTAAATCAAACCTTGTTAACGGTTGGCGAGGCAGTCAGGGTCTCATGTCTCTCTGCATATCCCAGACTGGGTCTCTTGATTTTCTCAGATCGTGAGATGTGAAGAAAACTATAATTAGTTGTCAAATTAAAACATCATTTCATGTAAGTATTCAGAATGGGGTCATCTTTGATATAATGACTATAATAGTAAAAGCCAATCTAATGCATGTGCACAAAGAAATTGTTTAAAGAATAAGGAGACAACCCAATGATACCTTGTAGACTGATTGTTATTTTCATCCAGAAAAAAAAAATTTGCTAATATTTAGAATCCCAAAGAAACCCAGCACAAAGTGAATCTAAAATTTAATAAAGGTTGATTTATTATTTCATGATATTTTTGTTAACTGTTTTCTTAAGTGGACATTGAAGTACAGTTAAACATAATTCATGTATTGCATGTTGCTTTTGTATTTCTTTAGCTTAAGAAAAGCGATTCAAATACCACTTGTGCCAAATATAATGGACAATTCCCAAATTTGCATATCTGACTTGGACTTTCTCCTGTACTCCAGACTTGTACACTTGACTTATCTACTTTATGTATAGTAATTGATAAAGTTTGTGTATTTGTCCCTGCCCAGATCTCATGTTGAATTGTAATCTTCAGTATTGTAGGAGGGGCCTCTTGGGAGGTAGTTGGATTATGGGGGTGGATTTCTCGTGAATGGTTTAGCACCATCCACTTGGTACCGTTCTCGTGATAGTGAGTGAATTCCCGAGAGATGTGGTTGTTTAAAAATATGTGGCACCTCCCCGCACCTTGCTCCTGATTTTGCCATCTGATGTGCCAGCTCTCCCTTTGCCTTCCGCCATGATTGTAAACTTCCGAAGGCCTCATCGGAAGCTGGGCAGGTGCCTGGTGCCATGCTTCCTGTACAGTCTGCAGAACTGTGATCAAATCAAACCTCTTTTCTTCATAACTTACCCAGCCTCAGGTATTTCTTTATAGCAATGTAAAAACCGCATAATACAGCAATAGACAGCTCAAACTTCAGACATCCAAAACTGAGTTCCTGGCCTTCCTCACCTCTATTCTTCTTTTTTTTTTTCCCATCTATGTCCCTGGAAAGGACATGATCTTGTTCTTTATTATTATTATTATTATTATTATTATTATACTTTAAGTTCTGGGATACATGTGCAGAACATGCAGGTTTATTACATAGGTATACACATGCCATGGCTGTTTGCTGCACCCATCAACCCGTCATCTACATTGAGTATTTCTCCTAATGCTATCCCTCCCCTAGCTCCCACCCCCTGATAGACCCTAGTGGGTGATGTTCCCCTTCCTTATTCCTGTGTTCTTATTGTTCAACTCTCACTTATGAGTGAGAACATGCAGTGTTTGGTTTTCTGTTCCTGTGTTAATTTGCTGAGAATGATGGTTTCCAGCTTCATCCATGTCCCTGCAAAGGACATGAACTCATCCTTTTTTATGGCTGCATAGTATTCCATGATATACATGTGCCACATTTTCTTTTTATTTATTTATTTTAAAATTTTATTTTAAGTTCTAGGGTACATGCGCAGGTTTGTTACATATGTATACGTGTGCCATGTTGGTTTGCTGCACCCATTAACTCGTCATTTACATTAGGTATTTCTCCTAATGCTATCCCTCCTCCATCCCCCCACCCCACAACAGGCCCCGGTGTGTGATGTTCCCCACCCTGTGTCCAAGTGATCTCATTGTTCAGTTCCCATCTATGAGTAAGAACATGCAGTGTTTGGTTTTCTCTCCTTGCAATAGTTTGCTGAAAATGATGACTTCCAGCTTCATCCATGTCGCTACAAAGGACATGAGCTCATCCTTTTTTATGGCTGCAAAGTATTCCAAGGTGCATATGTGCCACATTTTCTTAATCCAATCTGTCATTGATGGATATTTGGGTTGGTTCCAAGTCTTTGCTATTGTGAATAGTGCCACGATAAACATACATGTGCATGTGTTTTTATAGTAGCATGATTTATAATCCTTTGGGTATATACCTAGTAATGGGATTGCTGGGTCAAATGGCATTTCTAGTTCTAGATCCATTCTTATTCCCCTCATAGCCTTCATTATCCCAGTTAATGAAAACATCACCCTTCCAGTTGCCCAGGTCAAAACCCTGGAAGTTACTCTTGACTCTTCCCTTTCCCTAGTCTCAATCCATGGAGTTTCAGAATGTACACAGAATCTGACTACATTTTACCACTTCATTCTACTGGTCGGGTCTGACCCTCCATTATTCCTTGCCTGGATTTACTACAAGAGCCTCTGAGTAATCTCTGCTTCAAAATTTGCCCTCCTGCAGTCTATTCTGAGCATAGCAACAAGACCGTTCCTTTAAAAATAAAGGTATATTATACCACTCATCTGATCCAAAACCTCAAGTAGCTCTCCATTTCAGTTAGAGTAAATGCCACGATCCTTACAATGGCTACCAAGGCTCTACATGATCTGGCCTTCCATTACCTCTCTGACTTTGTCTCCAACTACTCTCTACCTGGTTCATGCAGCTCTAGCCATACTGGCCTCCTTTCTGTTCCTGGAAAATGACTCTGCCTGAAAAACTCTTTCCTCGATACCCACATGGTTCAGTCTCTTTCCTCCTTCCAGTCTTTCTTCAAATGTCGTCATCTTAATGAGGGCTTCCCTGATGCCCTTTTGAAAAATTACCGTCTGTGCCTCTAGAGTGGAAACAGCATATCTTATGTTCACATTCACGAGTTCTATTCGTGTTTTGGATAGTTTGTTTATCTTCTCTAGGTTTCAACTTCCTCATTATACATTTAGGGATATAAACAAAATTTTCCATAAAGCCCTTTGGGCTCTAATATTTTAAAAATTCTATGAGACCAATTTGAACCTACCAAACTGAGTAGTTAGACTTGATATTGAAAGTCTATTATCAGTGAAGGAGATACAGGTCACATTTTCCCCAAACTCAGCTCCTGTACGAAGTATTAAATATAGCATGAGATGTTTACTAAGGCAAACGTTGCATTTCTGAAATAAGTCTAATTTAAAAGTATGTTTGTTTTTGCTTGCCCCAGGTCACTTTGACTAACTGAACAGTAGGGAAGCCTTAAAAAAGGAAATAGAATTCTCTGGGTCTTGGTTTCCTCATCCATAAAATGAGGATACTGTAGTAGATAATCTCCAAGTTCCTTTAGAGATTAGGAATTCTTCCTTTAGAGGAGGAAAATCAGACATTTTTTCCCTCATAGTTGTGATTGACTCTTCAACTGGTCTAATAAAATATTCATATGCAAGTTGATGACTGGAGACAAACTCCCTTGGCTTTGGGTAGCATGGCACCATTCCCAGTGAGTATGATTGTAGATATTTCTTATTATAGTTCTGTTCATATGCTTTCATACCACAGAGACCTCAGAGTTCAGAATAAGTGTGACTCTAAGAAACATACCTGTGCATTTATTTTCAGTGTTAGATGGTTACGCAAAAAGACAAAGTAGAATGCATACACTCAGCAGTTACTTCATTCCCATGTGTTTGAAAGATTCCTGTTAGAATTGATAGTTTTATTATGTATGACTATAATGATCAGAAAATCATAGATATCTGAATATTTTAATGTAAATATTCAAAAGGTTTTTGGAGGGAAGACTCTTTTCCAGTCTAATGTGCTTAATGCTTTCAGTTCTGAGAAAGATGAGTTTTCTGTTTTCCTTCACAAAGAATACTGGTGAATAACAGCCAGCTTAAATTATCAAGTTAACAAGTCATTTTTTCTTTTTGAGCTCTACTTGTACATAATTATTAAACTAAAATTTTAATCAGTACTTAAAGACTATTTCTGTATAGTATTGAAGCAAATAATATTTTGTAAGCAGTAACTTCTAGGTATGTAACTACTTATGGAATCTAGGGTGTGATTATGTGATTAACCAGAATGATTGTATAAAAATGACATTTTCTGGTTTTATTCTTCATGAAAGTGGCAGCCGAGAGGCATAAAAGTATTCTGATTTAATTTTGTTATTCAGAGTCATGGTGCTTTGAAATGTATGTTTCTGTTGTTTTCAAATGTTTTTGAGGCGTTATCTAACAAATTTACACCAAATTCCTTTGAGAATACAAAGCAAATAAGATTGAGATGACCATTCTCCACAGGGCAAAGCCTGGGAACCTAGAAAATGAAAGCACAGATTCTCCAGAATACGACCATTCAACATCTGATTTCCTATTGGATCATGTGACTAATGTTATTCATTCATTCATTCATCAGTCAGTATTGTTCCAAGTTAGGCCTTGTTGAGACTTTGGGGATGTGATTGTCTTGTTACTGGGAGTCTATCAGGAACAATGCACTAAAATGCCCAAGGATAAACCAAAGGATCTTTAGTGACATTGGTACTTATTCTAGTTCTTTTTCCATTTTGTAGAGAGCATATTTTTGTGGAACTGTGAACCTAATTGAAATTGAAATCGTATGTCACCACTGTTGGTGCTTCCAGACAGGCAGACCAGCATCAGCTGTGCTAGAGAAACTCGACACTCATAATGTTTTTCTCTTCATTACTAGGGAGGTTTTTAAGAAGACTAAAAGCTCATAAGTAGTTGTAGAGTCTGATAAACACTTTCAGTTATAAATCCCGGGATTTTGTATGCTTTTTCCTTTAGCTAGAATTTAACTTTATCTCTTTTTTAAATTTCTTTATCCTTATGAAAGTTATTTATCTTCAATACACACAAACACATAATCTTGAAATGATAGAGTTCCTTCTTATTTCTGGCCAATCATTCCAGGTCATATTCTTGACCTCTTCCTCCAATTGGGCATAGGGTTCCACCCAGAAGCTTGAGGAATTTGATCTCAGTTGGCTATAGAAAGTTTCCTTATTCTTGGCAGTTCGTGTTTCCCAGGAGCTGGATACTGCCTCTCTACTCCATGTCTCTGGGTTATTACTGCAAAGGTCAGACCTTCTAGAATAGTAGTAACAGCCCAACGAAGAGGAATTATTTTCTTTCATCTTAACTGCACCAAAGCAAGTTGATTGGGAGGAAAAAGCCCAATTCTTGAATGTCTTCAATAAGGTTTGGTTGGTCTCATTAAAAAAAAAAAAGTTTTCCAAGAACAAGCTATGGGAACTAAGAATAACAGAGGAAATTGGAAATTCACTTACTTGGAAGGAAGGAAGGGGAAAGAAAGGAATAAGCAAGAGGAGAAAGAGAAAAATAAAGAGAAAAAGAGAAAGACGAAGGGAGTGAGAAAAGGTGACGTGGCTGTTAACATTAGTTTCTGAAACCAGCTGGAATATTGTGTGTTTCTTAGCTTCTGCATAATGAATAAAGGTTTTCCAAATGATATAGGTTTGGTTCCAAGAGGGAGGAGGCCACGTTAGCACTCATTCCTTCAGAACCACAGTATTGCAGGCTACACCATCTCACTGCCTATTTTCTTCGTCTGCCAAAGGGGAAGGGGGTGGAGTTGCCTTTAATTATTAACCTTTAAAATATCCTCTTTATTATTTGTGGTCATTGCAAAAGAAAAACTTATGTTCATCATCTCAGTCCTTATTTTAGTCCTTTCCTTCAGCCTTTTCCTAGTAAAACTTTTACCTGAACAGAACCCCAAATTTAACAGATGTGTAGCAATTGGACCAAAGAGAGAAAACTAAAGAAGTCAGATTCTGTGTGATACCCCGACCCCGCCCGGTAAATCACAGAAAGAAATCCCTGAGAATGCCCTAAACCTACCTCTTGGGGACCTCTTCTTGGCTATATCAGAGGATAATATCCTAAATGGCTGCTTTTTATTTTAATAGTTCCAAGGAGGCAAAACAAAGTTTATTCCTCTATTATATTCCTCAATCATCTCTGAGCATTTTCTATACAATTAATTAAGGTTTCCGTAATCAAATCAAAAAGGCCTTATTAAGGAATTAGGAATAACAAATGAGAATGCAGACAAAGTGATCTGAACTTTTATTTGGCTCACTCGTGCTTAATTTTTGAAGGATTATTGTTTGAATCTGTGTGTCTTACAATTTTCATGTGTGAGATTTGCTGTGTGAATCTGAGTCACGATGACACTGATATGTGTTATGTTCCTCAGAGTAGCTATAGGGAAGGTAAGTGTAGCTCTATCACCAAACTCTGAGGGAAGAAAATTTCTCTTGGCATTTCTGTTTTACTGGTGAAATAGAATATTGGTTTTCAGGGTTCAAGATCTGCTATTTGAATATGAAAACTGGTGTTTAGCATTGTACTTATATGTATTAGGCATCTGGTGTTTGCTTCATGGATGAATGCCAATTGGCATGATAGAAAACATAAAATCAAATGAATGTATGAGACACAGTTTTCCTGCTAGTTCTCAGATGTTTATCTTGAAAAACAGTAAGAAAAGTGAGGTGTCTTATTACTTGTCTTGGAAATTCAAATTGACATGTGACTGAAATGATCGTTATTTTGACACACAAGAGATAAGCAGTCTTCTATTCCCAGTGATTAGTTTAGTGGCTACTTTTTGCTTTCTCTGACACATGGGTATGCCCAGAGAATAGAGAACTTGGTCAACATTCACTTTTTGGAAGTATTTAGCTTCTTTGATTTTAGGAAGATACAACTAAGGATAGTATCTTTAATGGTATAACCACGAACAGTCAGCCAGACATTTAATATATCTTGAAATGAGCATATTGTGGGAATTATATTAAGGCTATAATTAAAAACTAGTGCTGTATCTTCAGGAGACTAAAGAAATTAGCTTGATAAAACACTATGTAGTAAGTTTGATAAAACACTGTGTAGTAAGTCATTTAGGCTTTTTGTTTGCTGGGACAAGGAAGTATTTCACATGACTATAATTTTTTTTAAGGGTGCTTTAGGATAAAATGGCATGATGGGGAAACCAATAGGCATGATGAAATGTGCTGAATATTTTATTCTTTCTATGTGGTGAATTTCTAGTGCTAGATTGCATGATAGAAGTCATTAATGTATCTGACAAATTTTCTGGAAAGTTATCATCTATCCCAATTGGAGTGAGTACACAGAAAAATAGACCATAATGGAAAGGACCAGACAGACCTATGGGTTGAAACAAGGTTTGTGTCCATGAGTTATTCATCTGTGAGCAGTGAACATTGAAAAAAAAAATCACTTCAGGGGAAAGGATCCAACTTAACTAGGTACAGAGAAGTGAGTTGGTCCAGGTTTCTGAATCTTCCATTTTGATCCAGCTAGGAATGGAACAGACAACGAAGGGAATCCAACAAACATGAACCTATCTAAAGTCCAATGATCAAAGGAATTTGCAGGAAGCTAAAAAGTGATGCTACCACTTAGATCCAAATATGAAAGAAAACAGGATTACCTCCTACCTGGTTCCTACATCTGACTATAGCTATTGGTCCAAGCACTGGACCAATCTCAGAGCGTTAGTCTAAACCCAGTTCAGATTTCGTACTTGGATGTTAGGAGATAGAGGGTTTTTTTTTTTTTTTTTTTTTTGATTATTGAATTGTGATGATGTAATCTAAAGCTGTTTATAGCCAAACCAGCCCCCATTCTAGATTCTCTCCTAACATTTGCAGGAAGTTATTGATAGTGAGAAAGATCACTAACATATCAAGAGAAGTACAGGTGAAAGTTGGTGAGCTAGAGATGAGGAGATGATAGGGATATAGAGACCACAGATGATGAAGGGAGCTAGAAATAGAATAAAAGGAGCATAGACAGAGAAGCACAGGGGAGAAATGGAGATGGACAACGAGAAAAAGAAGACTGACAATTTCAAATAAGTATCTGGAATGCCTGAATATATAGCCAATACATCCACTTTTTATTGTAGCTGAATTTCAGTAGGCTTTCTGTCACTTGCAACAAAAGGAGACCTTGTTAATATTAAACAGACACAATTTTTGTCCTCAAGGGACAGAGAATCTACTGGGAAGGTCCAAAGTTAGGTAGGCAATGTCAAGGAGGTGGGGTAAGATCTGGGACAGATAAATGCAGGTGGTAGGAATGCACAGAAAGAGAAGCTGACCATGTGAGGGAAGACTTCTCACTGGAAGTGTCATTTGAGGTGAGACTGAAGCATCTCCAGGGGCTGGGTGAAGAGTGAGGGGAGTGCTGCAGGTAGAGGGAACAGAATGCTTGAAATTTCCAAGGCAAAAGAATGCAAAACAAGTTTGAGAAAATACAAGAAGTCCTGATTATCTCTGGGGGTAGTCAGCAAAGGAGGAATATTGAGAGCTGACTCTAGAGAGGTAATCGAAGGGAAGATCCTGTGAGGCCTCCTAAACTGGTTAAGAATGTTAGGGCTATATCACTTATTTGCTTTATATTAAGCACTAGCTATACTCCAGACATTGGGCCGGAAATTCGAGACAGAAGACAATAGTTTGTCTCTGAAGATTATAGTCCAATGACTTTTCTTGGATTTAAATATTTAAAATATTTAATAATTCAGTTTATTTTCTTAGTTCCTTCATATTTTCTCTTCCAAATGAACATTACTTCATCAAGAGAGTCAAGAGGAAAAATGAAAATGATTGTCAGATTACTCAAATATATTATGACTTTGACTCCTCAGTGCCTCAGTTTTCACATCTAACATAGGTTAAAATGGGTAGAGGTGGCTCCTTCAGGGAATATGGAAATTAAGAAGTAGTACTTTATACGAATGACTGATGCTTTTCTGCAATTTTAGTTTTTGTTGAATATTCCGGTTTACAAACTCAAGAGTAAGCTGTCAAGTCTCATCGTTTGGCCATTCAGGAAAGTAATAGAAACTGCCATACACAAAGGCCCCCAGTTCATCTTGAAGGGTATATCAAATCTTTTATGTTATGCTCAAAGGTGTCCACTGAATTGATCAATGCAGTTATTCCGACTGTGAAATAAATTGCAGATTAATCAGGAGTATTGACAGAGGTGATTGTTAAGAATGACATATCCTGAATTAATTACTTTTGTCAGATGAACATAGTAAAATATTTGCACGGAAATTCACCTGGCTACGATAAGACTTCAACTTTTTTGTTTTAAATCTGTTTACCCTGGAGTAAAGATTGTGAGGTTGGTAAATTAATCAGTGCAAGGGTAAAACTGCATATACTACAGAATTCTACTTCACAAAAATCTCCTTATTGCCTCATTTATCTAATGGCATTAATGTGGAGAGTGGAATGGTTGCCCTCACACCTCAAGACAAGTGCTGTTCAAGGCTTGATTAGATGAGGCCAGTCCTTCTAGTCACCTGCATCTCAGGCAGTCATCTACTGAAGTGGTAAAATAATGATGACAATGCTATTATTAATTTTAAAATTGTGTTGGCAATTTTGATTAAAAAATAAAGGAATTGTGGGACTAGAAGAGACCTGGAAAAGACAATTAGTTCGTCTTAGATATATAACCATTGACCCTGCTTTTTAGGGTTTTCAGAAAAAGGAATTCAGAATTTAGTACTCTCTACTGGCAGGGGATGTGTTGATTCTTCATTCACTTATTCTATTACTCAGCAATTACCTATACAGGGAATGGTGTGAATTGGGCAATAAGGTAGATATAATTTTTCAGCTTTCATGGAATTCATAATCTTGTAAGGAAGAAGGGCAATAAAACAAGAAAGTATGATAAATGATGACATATGTTATACTAAGCGAAGTATAGGGAGCCACAGGGGCCCATAATGGGGGCTTCTCTCACTTGGTCTAGGGGATTGGGGAAGGTTTGATGGAGGAAGTGAGTTTCAAGTCGAGTCTGAAGCAAAACTAAGAGTTTTCAAGTGAAGTCAGGGTTTGGGTGGGGCAAGGAAAGGAGGGGAAAAAGACAATTTTCTAGGGAGAGGAACAGCATGCATGAAGGCCAGAAGATACAAGTTTCAGGCAATGTTCCAGAATCTCTATTGTCTTGGACATCAGACTAAGGATGGCCTTTTCCATGAGTGGTAGTCTTCCTGTGTTTGTTTTCTGAATCATGCTTCATCCACATCATAAAGGTTTGCAAGCTAGTTACACTCCTTTCCATGCTCGTTGCTTGGTGAAATTCCATCAGAGGCCTGGGCCTGGGCTTGGGTGTAGCTTGGAAGGAGGAATGTGGGCAGAGTTCTACCTGGGGTCTGGTGGCCCTGCGGTGAAAAAGTTAGTGATTGAGAGCACAGGCTCTGACCTAACACAATCTCGACTTGGAGTCTCAATTCTTCTATTTCCTAAGCTTATATAAATTTAACATGGAAACATTAACAAAAAATATTTTTTCTATAGATTTGTTATAACAAATTAATGAAAGAGATCCCTTGGTACAATTAAATAAATCCCTTTGTACATTCTCAGTAGGTATTGTTATTGTTATTCTTGTTGTTGTAATTTCTTTCTCATCTGATTTGAAGAAGCAGAAGAAGTGAGTTTAATCACAGTTACTGAAGAAAACTATCATTTCTTACCTTCTATTCTTTAGATTTATTTCAAAATCATGCCATCTTCTTCCCAGACATTAACTTTACTATTTCAGCCGCAGGTGGTCCGTAAGTTGCCAGATGTGTAGTTCTGATTTAAAATCCCTGAGTGTGTGTTTATCACTAATTTTGGGGAATGTCAGAATATTGGAAGCCCAAATCTAATTAACATCTGGTAAGGTGTATATGCTTTCAACAGCATAAGGCTGGGAATGGCATACCCCTCAAATGTGAGAGAAGATGGAAAACATGTCATTGAAGTTCTGTTACTGATAGTCACAATGACATCTGCTTTTTAGACCTGGACGCTGTTTTCCTGGAACTGGGATTTAATGCATTATATATTTTTCTCTTCCTGGGGGAGGATAGTGAAAGCAGACCTAAAAATAAGCATAATCATGAAGTGCTGATCATTTAAAATGCAGAAAGGTCATGAAGATACAGGAAGGGAGAACCACAAGCTAGAATTACTAATTCCAAGCCCCAGTGGAAGACGAAGAGGCTCTTATTTACACATACTGGTCTCCAGTCTGAGACTACCTAAGATAAGAGGCATAAAGGTCCCCATTTCAAATTACCAGGCATCTGTGGCTAATGACTGTATTCAGTTATATTGCATAAGGCAGGTGAATGTTCTTCTCTCCGACTTGCTCCTGCTATTTTCCAGATAGCTACTCTTGTTTTTCATTTTTCCTTTTTTTCCTTGCTAAAATCACAGAGCTGAGCAAAGTAGTAGCAAGCCATCGGGACCTGCTAATCAAATCTGAGAGACCAGGGCTCCAATCTAAGCTCATCATATGACTTAAGAGGCCCTCATTTAGACAGGATCTGAAAAGTCCCTTCTAAAGCCTTTACAAAGTGAGAATAATCTTCATTAAGTGCTACAGATTTCACAGAACAAAAATGGATTAGGAGCTTGTCACAGGAAAGATAATTAATGTGCTGGAGAGAAGTATAGGCAATGGAAAGAAAAATTTCTCCATAAGAAAAGAAAAAAAATTACAACAGCCAGGGTGGATAATGATTAACTGTTGAGAATCAGTTCCTGCTGGCTTCATTTTTACAGTATAATTAAGAGAGTGAGAGAGATGGGGTGAGAAGAGGCACACACGCACAAAAGGAAATAACTCACACACACAAATACAATCTCAGAATGAAAAGGCACATCAATGTTTTTCGTTGTTTATTCATCTCTTCTTAATGTAAAAATTCATCCTTTCTTGTGTTAAAGTCCTCCAAAACATCTTGCCAAATTGCCTTTCGATATATTCTTGGTCAAAATAATGTTGTGCATTGGGAAATTATTTTGAAATTATTTTCTAAGTTATTTTGTAGCCGAGGAAGTCTTAGACAGCATTTTTTTCTCTACTGTTTAATTCTGCTGTCTTGCTGCTCATAGTTCTTGCTGAAATTGGTGTTATTTTAGGCCCTGAAGCAAATGATTCTTTTCCCCTTTTCTAATTTCCTCCTTTCCAGACAGTGGGGCTTGGCTTTTTATCAAGGAATCAAATGCCCACCCTATGGGCCTTCTGGGACTTTTTCCAACCTAAATACATTTCTTCCCTGCGAATGTGTAATCATTTGCAAGTGAGTACACAGCTGAAAACCTGTTGATAGGAAATGCTAGAAGAGCCAGTTCTTTTTCCTGTGGTGCTACATGTGTCTTGGATAAAAATAATTAATAATTATGACTTGCTATTTACTTATAATTATAATCAAAATTCAAGAGGAAAAAAGAGATTGCCCTTTCTTAGGTAGGGTGTCATATGATATCCGCACTTCGGTGGAATTGTACTGAACTCAGAATAGAGTCCTAGGCTTTGCATTTCAATTAGATTCCATCCACTTGAAATATGATTCCATGTTAAGCACAAACAAAAAATCTAAAAATGAGTATGATGGTCTTGCTTCATGGCTTACTGGGAGACAGAACCCAAAAGACCTCATTGAAATGAAATCATCATCATACAGGATGTGTTAAAGTGCCACAGTGTAGAGAGAATAAGCTCTTAATTCTGCCTGGGATTGATTGTGTGTGAGTCTGGATTTCTTGGAGGAGGTGTGGTTGAGGTTAGCACTTGAGGAATTGAGTAGGGTGTCACCTGGCAGAAAAGTGGGGAAAGGGCATTTCATTGCCATCAGAATTATCTTGTGAGCTACAAATGTGATAATGACATTCTATTGCTCCAAAGCTTCCAATAAACTCACTTTCCTTACACAAAAAAGCCCCAAATACTTGGAACTCATTATTTTAACACTCTTTCATAAATGCATGCTTGACAACATAATGTTTTTCTGGTGTCTTTGAGGGCAGGTTTTATGTGCAGAAAAGACCACTTGTGATTCTTTTGGATTTTCAAATTAATACTTGACTTATTACAGATATATTTTTTCCTCTATCATTTACATTCAACTTAGAAAAATATATCTCAGCAATCACTTTCAAGCAGGTCTTCAAAACCTAATTGATTAAAATTGCTTAAATATTTTAAACCGAATTTATAAATTTAAAATACTTCATTTTTTAAGACCCTAAACTAAATAACAAATAAAATCTTTTAATTACTTAAGTGAATTTTAAGAAATACAATAAGTTAAATTTTCAAGTATGATGACATAAGTTTTTTTTGTTTAAATGCCTTGATAGTATTTCTAAACTTAGGAAAATTCTCTTATGCCTTTGAAATTAAAGTGCAAAGTTTGACAAATTATCTAATTATACAATTTAAATGGGAATCGCAGAACTCATTTGTTTGATGCTCCAATATGCCAAATTGTCTTATGCATTAAAAATATTAAAATACCAAATATATACATATGCTCCTATTTATAACTCCCAAGTTAATAATGTGGTTTTAGTTTACTTTATTATCTACTTAGTTATTTCTAAATTCCCCAGGGTTATATGACATCCATTGTAGCAGAGACTGCTGGCTTCCACGTAGTTTCTAATCTCTTATTCTTTCTTAGTAACAATATCTTGGTTTTATTTAGAGTAACAGTAGGCCAGATAAATTACATTTCCCAAATTGTTTTGCATTTTGGGGTGCATATGAGACCAACATCTGGCCAGTGAAGTGGAAGTGTTGTGTGTGATTTCTAGGAGAGCTGTTTAAAGAGCAGTGACTTATTTGGTTATCAGACTGTTTTTTTTTTTTTTTTCCTTATCTTTTTGGCCTCTCCTCTTTCTTCTAGTTGCCATCTTGAATCACAAAGTGACTTTGAGGATCCAAGCCATAATCCTGGATGGTGAAGTAGAAAATAGAAGGAACCTGAGTTCTTGATAACCACAGACCTTCTATGATATCTCTAAACTATTTGGAGTTTTCTTTAAAAAAAAAAAAGTGTCATTTCTGTTTATTTGCTACATATAACCAAATCCAATCTGAGCCTGGTCGATCTACCAAGGGAATAGTTCTATCATTCCAACCAATGTGTCTTTTCTATTTCAGTGTGCTGATGTTACTTATACATCAACTATATTAATTACTTATATTATTGATAAATTTTATATGGAATTTCTATTAAATGCTTGATCTTGAATGTATGACTTGACTCTTGCTCCTGACACTGAGGGGGCACACTGAATCCTATTTATAATCATTTTAACATGGGCTCCCTAATCTACAAAGAAACACCAAATTAAATGTACTGTATTAGTCTGTTTTCATGCTGCTATGAAGACGTACCCAAGACTGGATAATTTATAAAGAAAAGAGATTTAATTGACTCACAGTTCAGCATGGTTGTGGGAGCCTCAGGAAACTTATAATCATGACGGAAGAGGAAGCAAATAATCAGCAAGGAGAAGTGCAGAATGAATGGGGAAAGCCACTTATAATAACATCAGATCTCGTGAGAACTCACTCACTATCACGAGAACAGCATGAAGAAACTGCCCCCGTGATTCAATTACCTCCTATTGGGTCCCTCCCATGACACATGGGGATTATGAGCACTACAGTTCAAGATGAGATTTGGGTGGGGACACAGCCAAACTATATCAGGTACCATGTTACTTAACACTGAAATGTGATTTAAATCTTCAGTGTCCTGTCCAAATTGCTTCGCTGCCTGATATGATTCAAATAATATATTTACTGACAGATTCCATTAACAGTTCTTCCTGTCTAGTGGGATCATATTTCTTTAAAATATAGAAATGACATGTTATCATGGTCTGACTATTTCTTATGGATTCTTGGACCTATTATCAAATAGCAACCTATTTTTCTGGATGATCTCTTACCACCCCCCTTCTAATACACTGTGCTTTGACCTCATGTTTCCTGAAGAGTATAAAACAGACTAGTAGTCTTATAAAGGTACACTATGGAAAGAAAAAGGGCATTAAACAAATATCACATTCTTCTTTTGAAAAGTCACATGCACATTAGCATATTAAATGCTCAGAAAAGTCCTGTAGTAAAGATACCTATTTAATTTTAGCCTGTCATTAACTACATTTGAGCTTAACCCCCTTTAGCTTCAAGAACTCGTACGTAATAACCTGCAGAACTTAATGGGAAGTGCAATTCTAGTGATTAAAAAGCTTCTTGTTATTTTCCAAACTTCAAAGCTTTGCTTCTCTATTCCCAACTGCCTGCATTTCCTTTTACTCTTCTTGGTTCTTTCTTCTCACTCTTCTTTCAAGACCTAGACCTGGCTCATCTGCTCAAATGAAACCTCTGACTCCTCAGTGCTGTTTGTTCCTGAATTTGGACTCCAGATTAAGTATGTATGTGTCACTACCTGGGGGACTAGCCCTTTCTGCTTTAGTTTTTTTGTTTGCTTTTTGACTTCTCAACTTGATTGAGAACTCTTTGAAGACAAGGACCATCCACCACATGGCTTGGTATTTCATGGGTGCTGAATTAAAAAAATATATTTAATAAATGAAAGAGAAAATTAGTTCAATTAAATAAATCTGTATTCATTTATCTTTTCATTCATTTCTTTACCCATTTTTTTCCAAGAAATATATCTGTACATTGGATTCCTGCTTTATGCCAATTACTCTGTTGAGTACCCGGAATAAAATGGTGAATAAGAACAGAAATAATCCTTGCCTTCATGGAACTTATACAAGAGGTGCGGGGGCAGGGGGAAGACAGAGGAACAGAGTGAGACATTAATTTTTTAAAAATAAAGCAAATAAAAGACAAAATGAACTATCTGGCAAGTGAATTGGAGAGAGACAGGTACAGAGTAATTAATCATAGTAGTCATCTAGGGCTGCCATAACAAAGCGCTGCAGACTGGGTGACTCAAACAACAGAAGTTTATTTTCTTACAATTCTGGAGGGTTGAAGTCCAAGATTAAGGTGCTGGCAGGATTTGTTTCTTGTGAGGCCTCTGTCTTTGGCTTGTAGATGGCCACCTTCTCGCTGTGTCTTCACGGATCACCTCTTAGTCTGTGCATTGTGTCTTCATTTTCTGTTCTTTTAAGGACACCAGTCATATTGGATTAGAGCTCACCCATACGATCTCATTTAACCTTAATTATCTCTTTAAAGGTCTGTCTCCAAATACAATCACATTCTGTGGTACTGAGGATTAAGACCTCAGTGTATGAATTTGGAGGAATGCAATTCAGCTTATAATAGCGCTATAGGAACTTGTAGAATTTTACCAACTTATGGAGGTCAAGGATTGCTTCACAGAAGTGTTGAATAAACACAGATGTGAAGGATAGAAATGAACAATTAAGACATGGGGTAGAGTAAGGTATAGTTCAGGAAGAGAAAGTGGTGAGAACCAAGGTGCATGGTGGACAGGGCAGGTATGTGGCAGGGTTCCTAGAATGACAGAGCACATGGTGAGAGGGATGGCCAGAGAGGAAGGTGGGCAAGACTGGACAGGTTTAGGAAGGTTACAGACCCCCTTGTCTTATCCCAAAGCAATGGAAATTCTTTGAATGTTTAAAACAAGAGTGGCATGATCAGATTTACATTTTGAAAAGGCCAAAATGGCTGCAATTTGGAAAACAAGTTGGAGGAGTGCCAGAATCAATGGGGGAAAGAATATAGAGAAAAGAAAAGAAAAAAGGCAGGGGACTGGACCTGGAGGAGTGCCTGCATTTAATGGCTGGGGAAAGAAGAAAGAGCCTGCTAACGTTTTCCAAGAAGCAGCCCTGAGAAGGAGATAAGACAAAGATTAGTAGCTGGAGGAGGGCGTGGGGTCAGGTTTTTTTTTTTTTTTTTTTTTTTATTGGAGAGACATGAACATGTTTAAAAGTTGACGGGCAGCTGCTATGAAAAATAGTTTGGTGGTTCCTCAAAAAATTAAACATAGAATTACCAGAAGACCCAGGAATTTTACTTCTAGGTATCCACCCAAAAGAATTGAAAACAAGAATTTGAACAAAAGTAGCACTATTCCCAGTAGCCAAAAGACAGAAACAACCCAAATGTCCTTCAGCTGATGAGCAAATAAAATGTGGTATATCCATACAATGAATAGTATTCAGTCATAAAAAATGAATGAAGTGGGCTGGGCGCAGTGGCTCATGCCTGTAATCCCAGCATTTTGGGAGGACAAGGTGGGTGGATCATCTGAGGTCAGGAGTTTGAGACCAGCCTGGCCAACATGGTGAAACCTATCTCTACTAAAAACACAAAAATTAGCCGGGCATGGTGGTGTGCACCCATAGTTCCAGCTACTTGGGAGACTGAGGCAGGAGAATCATTTGAACCCGGGAGGTGGAGGTTGCAGTGAGCTGAGATTGCACCATTGTACTCCAGCCTGGGCAACAGAGTGAGACTCTGTCTCAAAAAAAAAACCCCAAAAAAACAAAAAAAACAAAGAGTGAAGTATTGATACATGCTACAACATGAGTGGACCTTGAGAATATGCTAAGTGAAAGAAGCGAGACACAAAAGGTTACATATTGCAGGATTCCAGTTATATGACATATCCAGAATAGGTAAATTCATGGGGACAGAAAACAGATTAGTGGCTGCTAGAAGCTGTGGGGAAGTTAGAGGGGAATGATTGCTTAATGAATCTGGGGTTTCCTTTTGGGTGATTAAAAATGTTTTTCATGGAACTAGATGGAGGTGATGGTTGCCCAGCATTATAAATGTAATAAATGCCACTGAATTTTACATTTTAAATTGGTTAAATTTATGTTCTATAAATTTTACTGCATTTAAAAAAAAAGCTGCTGGGGAGATTCTGGGTTAAATCAGAGAGCAGTGTTAATAAAAAGTGATAAGTTTCTGATAACTTCCGAAGAAATAGAATTGAAGTAAAAGTGGAGAGATTTGCCCAAAATAAGTGTGGGATAGCTCCTTTATTGTAACAGGAAGGAAGGAAAAAAGAAAGATGGACAGATATAGATGAGTTTGAGCATTTGGTATTGAGAAGTTGAGGAGAGCCCATATTGCAGCATGTATTTTCTCTGTGAATTAACCTGTGAGATCACCATGTGCTGAGAGAAAAGGGGCTGCAGGATGAGTTAAAGATTTAAGGACAATTTAAAATTTTTTTTTCTGAAAAAGTTATTGGAGAAAGTGAGAAAGTATAGACCAGAGATATTAAGAGCTGGTTAGGCTCAGAGTCTGCTTGATATTGGGCTTTTGAAGTTACAAAGGAATTTACCAAACTGCCATTTTATGTGATCCCACCTGCCCCCACCCACACACGACTATGTTTAGCTACTCAGGTGCAGGCATGGAGAAAGAGCTGGATAACCCAGGATTGGGGCTTTGCTGGACTTATATAATTAAAGATAGTATAGCAATAGAGTTAAGATAATTGACAAGAGGCGTACTGAAACAATGAGTCATGCAATTAGGTTATCTCATGAGGGAAATGAGGGAAAGAAAGAAATCGTTGATTAAGAGAAAATAGAGGGATCAATGCATTGGAAGTGCAGATAAGGTTGAATAAAGGCCAAGCGGTACCCAATCAACTACACTAAAAATAGAAGTTATTATAAGAAGGTGATGCAAAAGTTAGTGATTTTGTTCATGGGAACAGATGAAATAGAGGAGATGATGTGAATGAGGGACTACATTGGAATGAAGAAGAACCTGGAAGAGGTAAAAAAAAACTGAAGGACCTGGATGTTGGGTGAGTCAGAGGGTTATCTGTGAAGATATTGGTTTCATTTAGGCTTTTGACAGGACTTTGGTAGCAACCGAGTTGGGAGCTGGATGCCAAAGCCTTTGGCTAAAGAGAGGGAATAACAAAGTGGTGGCTTGGGTGCAAGTGGGATGGTTAAAGAGTAGTAAAGCCAAATGGAAAGGGTCTGATGAGCAGTATTTGAGAAGACAGGTTGGAAGACTATTGCAGTAACAGGGAGTATCAAGAGCATTAGTATTAGCTCCCAGTCCTAGAATAGTTGAAACCTGAGATAGTCAATGACTCAGGAGTGTGTTGCATTGACCAGGTAATACATTTTAATTAATGCAGGAAGGAGGAGGAAACCCTTGAAAAAGGGGTTGAGTGTACTTATCAATCAGGGACTTGTGGTCAAGAAGATGGGAATGATTCCAAGTCTTTCATACTATGGGAATTTAATTCAAGGCATTGGTTCTAAAGATTTTGGCAGGACTGGAAGATCAAAAGGTGAGAACTGAAACGGCTGAAGAATTATAAAGGGAGGAGTGGATTCTCACTGATTGGAAGGTGCTCACGCCCATAAACCAGCCCTTGCTATTATACTATGCTGCTGAGAAAACTGTCATAGCCAGTCCTGGAACCATCTCTGCCAGGGCTAGAACCACTAACAATGTGCTGCCCTGATTGGGCTGCTGGAGTCCAGAATTCCCTGACTCTTGCTGTCACTGCAATAGCCTACAACCAGAAGCAGGAAACTGACCCCTCTCTCTCATCTTCTGATCTCCTACCATTGTCTTCTATTGGCAGAAGGAAGCCAGTTGAAAGGGGTCTGAGAAAAGATGTTTGCAATTTTCCAGTCATACCAGTGTAGATCCAAGGGGAGAAATCTAGATGTGGGCTGAAAGAAAATGCTGAGTTACTGGCAGGGGAGGGCTTGCTGATTATGGATAAGCTATTCCAGAGGGCACAGGGGAGGATTTGGACTGTTATGTAGAGGTATCCACTGGGCCAGGGGCAATCTGTGAAGAAAAATGCGAAGTATCTCCTATCTAACTCTCAGTTGAAGACCTGAGAAAATATAAAGAAATGAAAATAAATTCCCCCAAGCTACCACCAACACCTCTACTAATAATGCACCTGTAGGTCTACCTTCCATCCTGTTACTATAGATGAGCTCACCATGCTTGTCAACTAAGACCAATCCCATGCCCTCTCCCCTACTCAAGGACATCAGGCTAGCATTGTTTCCTCATTCTTTAGCATCATATATTTTTTCTTTCTCAATTGTATCATTCCCATCAGCATTCAGTCATGGTTTAATTTTCTCTCATTTAAAAGAGATAGAAAGAAGGAAAGAAGGCCCTTTCCTGACTCCATTGTATTGTCTCCTGACTCCATGATAACAAATAGTAACTCTATCTTTCCTGTTGTTTAGACCACACACTTTGGAATAATTTTTATTTCTTTCTGTCACTACTGCCCCTACCCTTTCCATTCTCTGTATCATTCTACTGATTGAATCCTGGCAGCTCTGTCTTGAAGGTACATATTCGAGAATTTCACTACTTCTTACCAGTTTTTTTTTTTTTTTTTTTTTTTTTGAGACAGGGTCTTGCTTTGTTGTCCAGGCTGGAGTGCAGTGGCATGATCATGGCTAGCTGTAGCCTTGACCTCCCGGGCTCAAGCCATCCTCCCACTTTAGCCTTCCCCATAGCTGGGACTACAGACTTGCACCACCATGCCCAGCTAATTTTTGTATTTTTTGTAGAGATACGGTTTCGCCATGTTGCACAGGTGGGCCTTGAACTCCTGAGCTCAAGTGATCCTCCCACCTCAGCCTCCCAAAGTTACAGCCGTGAGTCAATGCCCCCGATCTGCTTACCGCTGTTGCCACCACTGTTTTAGTCTATCTTATATGGAGCAGCCAGATGATCCTTTGAAAATGTTTTTCAATCATATCACTTCTTTGCTCAAAGCCATCCAAAACTTTCCTATGTCATGTAGATTGAAGTCTAAAGTCAATTCAATCACTCATAGGCCTCTGCAGGATGTGGAGTCTTCCCTTTGACTTTTCTGACCTCATGCTACTCCTCCCCTTACTCATTCTGCTCTAATCTCATTGGTGCCTTGCTGTTTCTGAAACATACTGGATACACCTCAGGGTCTTTGCATTTACTGTTTCCTTCTGAGATAGTCCTCCCAGTTACCCATGTGACTCACTCACTCCTTTCAGATCTCTGCTCAAATGTCATCTCCGAGAGGTCTCTTTGACTAACCTACACAGAGGAGCAACTGCTCCCAACCTCTTAATACTGATGAACATCTGCCAGACCATCTATCTACTTGTTTATTTTTCCCTTGTTTTTCTTTCCCCACTAGAAGGTAAGGTTGAAGAGGAAATGGCCTTCGTTTTGTTCTTTGCCATGTCTTGAGAAAGTGCCTAAAAGGCAAATATTGAGTTGAATGAGTACATAAAAGCATGGAAGATAGATAGATAAATGGATGGATTGCATTTTAGGAAGAAGACACCAGACTAGTTTCCTGGCTCTGTTCTTCAGCTTTGGATACCAGCTCTGTGATACCCTTGATACTTGTGGGAACTACTGAGACCTACAAACTCTCAGGGGAGGCCATCATCACTTCATTCTGACCCTAGGCCTTTGTAGTTTGAATCAAAGGGACTCACTTATATTTCTAGATTAAGCATTTTAATTTTTCACTTTTAAAGGTTGAGGATTGTCTTTGTTTCCTTAGTTTTCTCCTGAGAAAGAACACAAACATGTTAATATTGAAGAGGAAGAATCTCTTAATTCATGAAATGTTCGGATTTTTAGTACATTTCTCTTGGACTTGATGGTTGTTTTGATTAGGAATACGGCATTGAACTCCAAATTCTGAATATTATGCAGAGAAATCTATACTTCCAAATACATTGATTTATATCTGGTAGGAGTTTCTGAGGAATGTGTTATTTTCCGCAAGCAGTGTCCTTTTTTTTTTTTTTTTTAATCTCATAAAGGGTAAGATAATTTGCATTGCCATTTTGAATTGTTTGGAAAATATGTTTCTCTCTCTTTCTCTCTCTCTCTTTTAACACTTTGGTTGCTTTTGAGTATTAGTGAATTCTTCTCATGTCCATTAAGGATATGAGTGTGTGCCAGAGTGACTGTGCTCCCCATTGTATGCCTGCCTCCTCCTCTTGGACACAGGAGTGAGGAGCTGGGAGGGAAAGGGTGCAGGCAGAGAGGAAGCAAGAAAGAGCAATAACCAAGACGGAAAGTATGCCTAAAGGCGGGGAGAGAGGCTGGAAGAAAGACGCTAGAAGAAATCTGAGAGGCCAGCTTCGGGGTAGAGAGCAGCTGTACTGCATATTGCTTTCTGACAAATCAGTTGAAATGTTTCATAAAAGTCCTCAACCCTTTCATCAAATGCAGGGTTTTTGTTTTGTTTTGTCTTCTTTCTTCTGAAAAGCATATAAAGGAGTTGAAGAATGCAATGTTTAATTAAGGGAAAAACGGTTCAGTTCCTGTGAGTAATTAATTTCCACCTTTAGGCAACTTAGTGGAGTGTTTCCTAAGCCAAATGGAAGACTCTGGAAAATAAAGACCCCCAGTAGCTAAGCTGATGAAAACAGATTAAGGTCTAGGATTTTTTAGAGGAATGGACAAAAACATTTTTGGTCTTTGTAGTAAACCTGTTTTATATTGACTAAGCAAACCAAATCAGACAAATGGGCATACTTGGTTAATTCAATTTTCCAAGACATGTCGCCGGAGTTGCAAGATGACTTGCAAGTGGTGGTGATGTACAGACCCAGGGTGAAGAGGATTTCTGGGAATCTGGCTTGATATAATTATTCAAGTTGCACCTTTTACTTGACAGATCTGTGTAATTCAGGCCTGACACTGGTTTGTTTACACTGTATATTTGTATACGTTAAGGGAAACTTCATCTGCTAAATGATGTTAGCAGATGATTGAGGATAAACATTTAAAATATTTGCTCCGGTGCGTTCTCTCTTGCTTATTTTTAACAGGGGGTTGGTGCATTTTAAAACATGGGGCCATACTAGATACAGTTGGGAGATATGGTAATGAAAAGGACAGGAAACGGTCCCCACTGAGGGACATAAGAAATACAAGCAGTCACAATGGAGGTCAGACATTGGCAAGGCCATCTGTATGAGAAAATTCAGATGAAGAAACTTATGCAGATGTCATTATTTGCTAGCTTTTAAAGGATGAGTAGGATAGAAAATGGGCAAAGGTGGGGGAGTAGGGAGTCATTTCAGAAAGAGGAACACAGCATGAGAGAAGTTATGGGAGGTAAATAGATGGATTTAGCTGGCTCGGAGTTCATAAGAACATTTAAGTATGAGAAAAAAGCAAACACAAACAAGAAAGGTTGTAACCAGAGCACTAAAGGCTGACTTCCAGGTTAAAGAGTTGGTTGAAGAAAGCAAACTCTTGGAAATATCTTCAGAAGGGAAAGGAAATCAATAGTACATTGCAATGGCTTCTGAATCTTTTCATATTATCTAATACTTTCATCTGTGGATAAATTTGTTGCAAGGTTCACAAGATTAACTGAAGAAGTTTATACACTCTTATAAAAAAAAACTAGAAAGTTGTTAAAAGTTGCTTCTTAGATTGCATCTTTTAATTAAGAATAAATTATTAGCAGATCTTTGTTTTAGTGTTTCAACCTTAAAATAGGTAACAGAACATGAACCAAGTAAATATCAAAGTCAGTTTACAAGTTTGTATTGCACTAAACTGTTATGAAGCAAAACAACTAAACTTTAATTTCTGCTTTCAGGAAAACTTTTTACTTATGTAACCAATCTGTCAATTCATCTCATACTAGATTTGGGGCATAAATTAAGGTTATGCTTCACTTAGTTTTCATTTACACCGTTTCTTTGTATTTAAACAGACTATTCCTTTTTTTTTGTTTGTTTCTTTCTGATACATTATGCATATTTAAACAGACAGGACATAAACATTTAGAAACAAAAGTATGTGATGGTTTTTCCACACCAGTGTAAGCATAGGATGGTGGATTCCATTGAAAAGTCTGAGTATTTGGGCTTGGGTGGATGAGGGATTGGGAAGAAGGATCATCTCCTCGGAGCTACAGTTCTTTTCAAGTGTGGCAGTCAGGGACACAGACTCCTCCTTCTCCTCCTCCTTTTCGATGGCCCAGTTTTAGAGTTGGGTTGCTACTGCTGTCTGTAACTGTTATCTAAGAAGTTTCAAATGTATCTACATTTAGTTTTGTTGGCTTTTTGAACATTTCTTTAAAACTTATCCTTGGGAATGTTAGCAAGGTTGGAAGCTGCCCAAAAATCTGGAAGTGGGGGAGGGAGAAGGAACTTTGTTTTGATTGTTCTTTTACTTCATTGTCTGGCTCTCCCTCCACGCCCCCCATCTCTGTCCCTCTTCCCCATTCCTCCCTCTCTTCCTCTGCTTCCTCCTCCTCCACCTTCTTCTTCTTTTCTCTCTCTCTCTCTCTCCCTCTCCCTCTCTCCCTCTCTCTCTCTGTCTCTCTCACACATACACACACGCACACACACACACACACACACACACACACACACACACATTTTTGGAGGAGAGCTGCAATTCCTCACACAATTTCCCTTCTCATCCATCTTGAAACATTTCGTTTTCCCCAAACCTGAGACAACGATCTGATGATATATAGTATGGATGTGTGTACACGCATGCGTGTATGTGTGTGTGTGTGTGTTTGGTCTGTGTTGTGGAAGGACTGAAAAGAGAGTTGACCGGGGCTTCTCCTCCGGGCCTCAATCTGGCATTTAGCCCATCTCTCTCTTTTCCTCAGGTGGTCTTAGATGATGGGGGGAAGAAAAAGTTTTGCTTGTGTCATGAATTACGCTTTTAATTTCCACAGGCTTTTAGAACATTCTGGCCCTCTCAGTAAAAAAATACTGGTGGCCTCAGAGCTTGAGGTCGGAAGTGGGGGAAATATTCCCCTCAGGCACTCTTGATGACTTTTCACAGTGGAAGGCTGCGGGGCTCTCACAGGCGGAGATTCCATTTGTCTGAGCCTGCGGAGTGTGAGTCACTACCCAGGGAGGGCAGAGTTCAGCTGGAGGAGCTAGTGAGCCCCAGCTGCCTTAAAGGCACAGCGCTGGGATACAGCTGAAGGGAGGGGAAGGTGCTAGCCACCAAGCGACTGGGCTAGTCCTTAGTAATTTATAGCTGCATTATTTATGTGGGGGTCATTAGGAAACCTAAATTTCAGTGAAAAGTCAATCGTTTACTCAAATTTCCCTGTACAAAACAGAGAAACACATACTGGATTTTACAAGCCTTTGTGAAATTGAGGTCACCTGCATCATCCACATGGAGAACAAGAATATTTATTGTGTGATTAAAGTTCTGATCCATAGGGGGAGGAAAATCATTTGCGTGTCACGATTTTTTCCGCCTCCTTAATTTTCAACCCACTCACCTCATAAATTAACAACAGGTAGCATCAATCTCTCTTCAAAATATGTAAGACACTTGTAACCTTGATGGGGGGGTGGTCCTCAGGTTTCACCAGCTGGTGAGAACAGGTGTTGTCATTAACTTGAACACCCACATCTTGAAGTCCAAGACTCTGCTTGCTTGGCTGCAGGAAGTCCAATGTGTTAGAGAATCCTACTCTAGATGCTTTTCCAGGGAGTGTGTATGTATACTCATAAATCCTTCCTTGTCCTTTCTTGCTGAGATGACCACTAAGTTACCCAGCAGCCTAGGGCCTTGACAGACCCGGGAATGCCTTTTGCACTTGCCATTCTGACTGCATGCATCCTAGGCGTTGCTACCAGGATTTGGACATACTGCCACTGCCATGATTGGTGCTGGAGGAGCTAGAACTCAAGGACACTCCCACACAGGAACTATTATACTGTCACTGTAGCCTGCGGCCACTCCTCGGAAGCGGAAAGATGCCAGTTATTTCTGTGATCCTTTCAGTTTATGGGTGGGGGTGGGACAGATTATTTTCCCCTGTACTTGACAGGTTTTAGATATGTATGAAGAAGTAACTTATATTTAACATTTTTATTTGAGAAACTTTGATGTGTACTTCAATTTACCAGCTATCATCTTTAAAACTCTTTGACATGCAGAAATTATCTGGTTGATTTATCATTGTCTTCTGAAGGTTGACTCATTTAGAACTGACATGACATTTGCATTTGAAATCAGTACTGTATTTATTTCATTGTTCCGAGCCTTTCCAAATAAATCTGTGTGTTTTTTTGGTAGGATAATTGTGAGAAAAATAATAATGTACCAACCATTTAGGACTCTGTGGGTTATTCACAGTTCACAACTCTTCCAACTTCAATCTTCACGAACTTTGTTTGGAATAGCAAAATGACCATGTTCCACAAAAGGGAATATTGTACTCCAGTACCATGGCCAGAACAAGATTAATAATAGTAACAGTAAAAAAATTAAGAACAGGCAAAATAATTTTGCCAATGTTTCTTCATTCCTAATATCTTTAATAAAGAAAAATAATAAAACTGATCTTAAATGTAGAGAAATTAAAAGCTTCATCAAGAAGATAAATGCATGGAGGGCAGGAAGGGCTGAGACTGGTTGAAGTTCTTTAAGTTGTGGTTTAAGATTAACATAAGGACACATACTACACTATAGTTTTTAAAAAGATGCTATGAGTAATAATATTCTTGATATATAGCATGGACACTGTATCCAAGATATTTTCTATTATACTTGATACCCACTTAGATTGCTATATATAGAATTTAGACTACCATTGATCAAAAAGAGAAAAGTTTGAAATAAAAACTGCAATGCTATTCAAAGTCCCAAATGGCAGCCTCTATAATTCATCTAAACTCAAAATATAGGAAGGAAAGACTGTCATATAGTGAACTTTTATTGAGTGCCTACTGTTTGTCACACACTTTTCTATTTCTGTACCTGAATTTAGTCACTTATACATCCCAATGGCTCCTTGAGGTAATGGACAGTGAAACAGGCTCAGCAAGTTTAAGAAGTTTGCCCCAAACCTGGAGCTAGATGGTGGAGGGCTGGGATGCAAATCACAGCTGTCTGGTTTGGGAGCTTGCATTCTGAATCACCATGGATGCCTTTTGGATGTAAAATGTGCCTGAAATGATGAAAATTTAGCAGATAAAAGAACTGAAGGTTACAATAATCTCCTAACAGAGAAAGCATGTCTTAGAGAACCAAAGACTTTGCACTGCAAACATCTTGTTTTACAGGTGGAGAAACTCGAGCCAAGGCAGCTGAGATGAGTTTGTGAAGGTTAGTTACAGCTTGCTAATGGCAGAAGGAAGACTGGAGATGAAGTGGGTTTTCCTGACATTTGTTAATTCCACCAACATTTATGGTCCCAAGCAGTTTTTTAGGTATTAAAGACAAAGAACAAGACAGATCAGGTCCTTTCTGGTAGGGAGATTACACCATGGCCAGAATAGTGATTTGACATTTGAATAGACAACTAAGTGGAACACCCACGTTAAAATATTAGAAAGTGGGATGGGCTATGGGCAGGGGAAGGGGAGAGGCTTTATATACATTCTACTCCATTTTATAGATGAATTCACTAATGTTCAGTGGCATTAAATAACATGTCTAATTCATAAATGTTAGACACAAGATTCAAACCTTCACAGTAGATGGGGGGGAGGGAGAGAGAGAGAGAGAGAGAGGAGTAAGAGAGTAAGAAGGACATCACAACCTCCTGGTTAAGGAGTAGCTCTTAACATGAATCAATAAATCTGGTTGGAGCAAGGTGTCTAGTTAGATTGTCAGATTTCCTGGAACCAGAGATACCCATTTTTTTTTTTTTTTTTTTTTTTTGGCAGAATCTAGACAGCCTGAAGAAGCCTACTACCTTTTTCTTCATGCTTAATTTCTTTAGAAAGTCAAACTCATGGATGAGCATTTGGTTCAAGTTCTTCAGCTCCAGGTCAGGGAATCTCTGATGTTAGGGAATATCTACTACTCTGGTAGCTGCAGAGGAGATGCAGAAACACCGGAGCTGGGGACAAACATGCCACCTCCAAAAATTAAAAAGAAAAGAGTTTATCATATAGGTGTGTGAAGATTCACTTTACTCAGAAAGGTCAATTCAGCTGTACCACTTCTATATAGCTCCTTAGAGAGAATTAGCAAAGGCAGTCCCTGTAGGTGGAATTATTAGAATAAAGTATCCATCTCTGAAGGAAATTTGTAAAAGCATGTCTCCAAAAGTCTCCCCATTTGACTGTCAAATTAGAAAAGGAGTCCCATCAGGCAGCCCTGGGTCAGGTTCCTTGGATGGGTGGGCTGCACTACTGCTTAGGGTCCTGGTCCCTAATACTTTAAGGAACTGGATGGGAGTGAGATCTGAACAACCCACTCTCAGTTTCTACAATTCTGTAAGAGTAGGGAGTAGGAACTAGAATGGCGGTGCTTTTTTTTCCCTGTGAGAATTGCTATCGATCCTGTGGAGGGTTTCCCAGCCAGGAGACTCCATCACTCTGGCCTCTCTGAACTCAGAGCTCACTCACCCCCCTTTCGAATCTAACGTGGCAGAGCTGGCTGGGAGGTGGTTACTGGCTCAGGGCCCTGAAACACTGAGTAATTCCTAGGATGGCTGGGACTGGAGGCACCATTCCAGACACTTCCACGTTGACTAAAAGCAAAAAAAGAAAAAAGAAAAAATTCTCCACCACCCAGCTCAAACTGTTAGAGGCAGATTCCTTGGCGCTGAAACAAGACCCATCCCTTTTATGGAAGGCCATTGCTGGAAAGTTCCACCATAGAGGAAAGCCAGGGTTCTTTTTCTATTTTTTTACAGAACGGGGAGGGGACATATCAGGGGTGAGAGGTGAAAGGGGATGGCTGAAGGGAACCGCATCTCTTTTCCTGAAATTTTTGCATGTACATGATCACTCTTAGTTTAGAAAGATGAAGATTTGAGCTTCCTTGCTGATCTCCACCAGTATTGACCACTTTTATGGAGCCCCCAGTGCTGTACTAGTGCTATGGACTAATCAAGGCATCAAAAAGCATGAAGTTTATGATTTCAGAAGAAACAGGACAAGATATATTGCACATCAAATCCTATAAACGACAATCCAGCATGGCCAACACAAATAGGCCATTGCAGCTGTGCTCTGGCTGTTTATTTATTGGAGAAGAGAAAGGTACAATCAAGAAAAGGGGGGACCATGTCAGGATGTTATTGGAGTCAAGCAGATTGACTGCCTGGAGTGAGAGTAAAGGCCAGCAATTGGGTCAGAGGCAGGAGAACATTGGAGGCATGGACTTAGAGCCCCAGTATTGATTTTAAATTGAATTTCAGGTTTTGCTGCAATTAAAAGCTACTGCAAGGTTTTGAGAAATTGTATGATCAAATCATTAGAACAATGTGGTTTTTATTTTAATTAGGAAAGACCACAGGGATGAGAGAGATGACAGGATCAGCTAGTGAGGTAATTCACTAACCAAATAAGTTTAGGAGTCAAAGAGGTCTTTCTGAAATCGACGAATTAAAGCTACAGTATTGTCTGACATTATAACAAGAGGTTTTTACTGTCATCATTATTAATTTTATCTGATTCAGTTACCTTGTTAGTTCTGACAGACTTGGAATGCCAGCTTGATTAGTTCCCTCTTATTTGTCCAGAAACACTAAAACACCAAAATTGTACCAGTTTATCAATGTATGCCTTTATAAATGGCCATGGCTTAGGCAAAGTGAGGAGAAAAATGTCTAGAATAAAGGTGACTGAATTATTTCTCTATCTTATTTTGAAAAGAAGGAATTCATGTTTTTCTTTCTCATCGTCAGCCCTACTCTTGTTGAGGGACTTTAGTCGGAAATCTGAATGTACTTACCAGCTGGGAAAAAATTTGACATTTACTCGATTTTGTCCCTTGGAAGTAAAAAAAAAAAAAAAAAAAAAAAAAAAAAGGGAGCTTTATTAAACAACAAATCTGCTTATTTATTTCTTCAATCACTCCCCAGGTTGCAGGCTCTTTTCAAAGCTCTGATAGACCTCTAACCAGTTTTCTAAAGGTAATTTCCCACAGTGCTGCCTATAGCTATAGAAAATGCCACGTAGGTTTCTGGATTTATAAAGGCTGAGAAAGCCATTTTGGTTACACTTGCAGCTTTTTCTGTGGTTCTGGGTGGTAACATCCGATTGCCAACATTACTCTTTCCTTCTTCTGGGAAGAGCCATAATTGTACTTGGCTTGGTTGACACAAAGGCCTCTGAAAAATATGAAGCTGATCCCTCTAGTGTTCTTTTGTGAAGACTACAGTACAGAAGGCTGAAGGGAGGGAAACAGCACACAGTGCCACAAACAACAGCTCCGAAAATTAATTTGTTTTTTAAATGACATCAATAAAATGACTTGGAATGACAATTCTGTGTGCTGCACAGAGTATTGACAAAAAAAAATGTTGGAACTTTTAAACAATTCATATATGTGTTGCAGGCATGCAATTGGCTACCATTATGGGAGAATGTGTGGCATTGAGAATTATCCGAACAGATAATAAACAATTTAAATAACATTGGCCAGAGTTATCAGAGGTACAGAGGCAATGTAAACTTGCCTCGTTTTCAGAAACGAATTCACTCCACTGGTTAGGATTGTCTGACTATATTCATAGGCTTTTTCTGGTCATAAACAGAGAAGAAGAGATTTTATATATTTCTACATTCCGTTTCTGATGTTCCCTGATGTTCAATAAAAAGAGTATGCTATCTTTATGTTTTTCTTTGACATTTTCTTCTACATTCAGACATTTATTAGACAGCTATTCTATTCCAGGCACTGAAGATACAAAAATGATAAGAGAGACTCACTTCTCTCAATACACTACATAATCCCACTGGGAGATAACTTCCAACTACAATAGAGATGTATGCAAAGAGCTTGGGACAGGGAAATGATATTAATTATTAATATTACTTAGCAAGGGAGATGAGATATTTAAACTGGGTTTTGAAGAATGACTGAGAGTTAGAACTCTCAGATTGGAGATGATTCATGATTTGGCATCTCTAACAGCTTGGTTGGGTCCAGTTTTTAGGGAGAGCTGTGGCATGGTGGGCAGGTGTGCAGCCTTAGCTCCTCCTGAAAACCACCTCAGAATTAGTCCAGTGTCTCTTCTAGTAGCTTCTATCCTTCACATTAAGTAACAAGAGCTACACCATAGAAATGTCACTGTACAGTTTAATGAACATGAAATGTAGAAGCATCGTAGGGATCGATATTTGGACTGCTGCTATAATTTGGAGCAGAAAGAGGAACTGCAAAAGCAAAACTAAGTGAAATAGAGTAGAACCAAATTCGTTGTGCAGCTAAAAGCAGGTCCTGATTGAGGGAGTCAGGCTCTCTTTCATGATTTCTAAGAGCCCTTCCAGTTCTAAGAGTCCATGAGTCAATTTTCAGAAATATTATCCAAAGGACTGATTGCCCCAGAGAGTCTAGGTAACCACACAGCCACCTGAGATCTTACCACACTGATATTTCCACCAGGCATTGCCTAACAATTCTTGTATAAAAAAAGACCCCCATCTGACAAGATAATATGAACAGTGACACTGATATGAAAGTTCACTGGCTGGAAGACATTGAGGCAGTTTTCAAAGGCTTTTTAACTCTGACTCTCTTGGGCTATAGTTTTGCACATTGAGATCATTTGGTTCATAAGTAAGATATGTCATCTGCAGTGATTATATTTACAGTTTACATGTACCATCAAAACCAATTCATAGTCATAAAAGTTAAAAGCATATTAAAGATCTTAAAAATGTAGAAGGCAAAATTGTGTTGTAATTCAGTATGAACGTCAATATAGTAAAAAAAGATCTTATAGGCAGTTAAAGTATTATTATTATTGTTTTATTGAGACTTAACTTTAGTATTTCAATAGCTCCGTAATCTTACAACAAAACATGGTTTAATGGCAAAGGCACCAGAGAATCCATCTAATGAAATTACTCAAGTGTAAAATGCCATAAGAGGCATGCTGAAATACATATTAAACAGGAGAATTGAGAACTACAGATTTAAATTGATCATGCTCATTTCTGGTTCTCACAGTTCTTTGGACATCAGAGTTTCTCTTGTAAAACCTTTCTTCTAGGCTGTGAGTTCCCATTGATATCTTGAGGTTGCCCTTCTGTCTTTAGCCTCTTCACTCCTGCATTCATCACAGTGCAGATTTTGCATCCATCCTTCCAGTGTAAGATAATTTTTATACACGCTCTCAGAACAAATGGATCCTAAATGAATCTGGGAATCAAAATTTAAATACTTAAAAGGAGATCTGCATTTATAGTGGGGATATATACTAATTATAGAAGGCGTATGGAGAATGAGAGAATACACATCGTGAGACAGGGCACAAGTTTATTATGCTCTTGAAATCTAAGGATGGCTTACACTTGAATTTCCCAGGGATCTACAGCCTTTGCAGATAAATGAGTCCATGGCCCAAATTTCATTGGCTGATTTTGTTTTCATGAATGATGTTGGACTTGAGAACTTCCAAAATGCCCATCTTCTACCAGACATTTTAGAAACTGTCTCCAGGGGATGTCTCCCATGTGTGAAGGAATAAGCAACTTCCCTTGACTTGCAGCTGTATTCCTGCACACTGCAGGGTCTCTTTCTCTTTGCTTTTCCCTGCATTTTAGCTCCCCATCCAGTTATGCTAATGCTTTCCCAGGTATATTAGCTACTGTGCCTGACACTACTGATTTTTACTGGATATTGACACAGGTTCTTTAGAATCTTTGAGATGCCAAATCTGGGAAGAGAAAGAAGGAAGGAAGGGAGACAGAAAGGAAGGGAGGGAGACAGGAAGGAAGGAAGGAAAGATTTTTCTCCCTGACTTTGTTTCATGGTTGGCAGTGCTGTTTATGCCTTGGCATGTTATGTACCAAAACATTCTTTGAAGGTTTTATATACAGCTCTTTCTATTGAGACTAAACCTTCTCTATATGCACAGAAAAAAATATCAAAATTTGGGATTCAAAGTTATTTTTATTTTCTTCTCAATACTTAAAATTTTCATTTAAAATTTTGAGTAGGTATTAAATTTTACTTAAAAGAGAAAGGAAAACATCTACAACTTAGGGTTCTGAGCTTGAGTATGATGTCCCCAAACTAAAACTTAACAGGGAAAACCAAAGTCAGTTTACCATTCTAAGTTAACAATTTTATCAATTATTGATTTGTACTCCATTTATACCTAAAGAGGGTTTGATGGTACCTATGATAATTAGAGAAAAGGCAAGGTTAGAAATGAAAGTTAAAGCCCAAAGAAAAGGAGAGTAGAAAGAGTGCTCAAGGAAGAAATAAAAGTAATTTACTCTGATAAAAAAGAATCTAAAATGACTAATGGAAAAAGACCTTGTCACTGAGGAAAATGAGAAAGAAGGAGGCACTGCTTACATCAGTAGGTAGTTCTCTGTCTTTATTTTCTATGACGCTATATTGTGAAATCCTGCTAGCTCTTTGATAGCTCACCTCCAGGGCTAAACTAAGAAATCCAATTACTTTTCTAGAAGCTGTAGTGACGACCAACTAAACTGTGGCCCTTGGGGACAGTATTTGTATCCTTTGACAGCAATTAATGAAACCAATAAATCAATTAGTTAAATTAAATTAAGGTCCACCCAGCTGTTTCCACAACCTACCCATGTGTAACTAAATGTGATTATAAGGGTGCCCTTGACGTGAAGCGGATACAATTCAAGTGATCTTTACTGTCTTTATGTCCTAATTGTACCCCCCTTTATAGAATTATAGTTATTCTACTTTTATCTTGGCTCTATATTGGAAGAACTTTGCTTGGGGGAGAGTTCTTGATAGAAGCAGCAGAAATATTGTTTGTTCATACCACTGAGTGATAAGCGACACCACCAGGGACCAGGTCTTTCTATTTGTTTTCTTCTTGGAGTTAATGTATCTCATTTTTCTTCCAAAATAATCACTGTATCAATACCCATTTTCAGTTTCAAGGAGGAGGTCTTCTCTTCCTTGACAACGCTGACTCCTCCAACTTCTGCCTTTTTCTCTAGGATCTTTTTGATTGCTCTCCTTCCCTCACTGGATTATGCTGTTCCTCTGGTTAGCTTCATTTTATTTCCATACTTCCCAAAGAAGTAAACTGTTTCCCCTGATTCTGCTTCTTCCCCACCTCCTCCACACATCAGCATTCTCACATCTCCAGCCACTCCTTTCTATGTTATCAATATGTCTTCTCTACATTATCAATTGCCTATCTGGCAGGTAGGCAATTGTTCTGCTCTACTGATAATGACAGAGTTAGCCTGTCCCCACCCAAGATCCTCTCCTTGACTTCTCTCTAGACTTGGACACTCTTGACCAATCCTTCCTTCCCGAACTGCTTTGAGATTAACCATGCTACATAACCACCTCCTCTCTTTGTATTCTTTACCACCTTCATTAATTCTTACATCCATCAATTCCCTCTGCATGTCCATTAAATATATATCAAGTACCCACTTGGAAGGCATTGCTTTGGGTCCCAAATATAAAGATAAATAAGACATGCCTTTGAGCGGCTCATAGGATAGTAGAGGAGGCAGAGGTGCCCAGAGTGCTATAATGTGGCCAAATTGTAATAAAATCTTCTGCTACACGGATATACAGGAAGAAGAGGATAATTTTGCCTAGTTGTAACAGAAAAGGACAAGATCGATGATATCTATGTTGAGTGACCAGGATAAGAAGAGATAAGTTATTTCAAACATGGAGAGTGGGATGTATAGAGACCTGGAGTTAGAAAATCCAATACGGAGTTTGGTGACTTTGAGAGTATTGTACTGTGTAAGATAACGTTGAAAATGTAGACTGTGGCCAGACTCTGAGGAGCTTTGAATGTTGGACTAGGGTTTAGACTTTTTCACTAGAAATGTGTGGGTTAAGATTTTTGAGAAGATTCACATAATCTTACATCAGTTGCAAAAGACACTTGTCAGCAGCGTGGGGAAGAGATTGGAGTTGGGGGACCATTTAGCAGCTCATTTCAATGGTCTAGGGGAGAAATGATTAGGACTTGAACCAGGAGAGCTGTGGTGGGAAGGGGTACTAGACAGCTTGTACAGGAAAAATGGATAAAAGATAGTGTTGATTTGACGTTAAGAATTGGGGATAGAGAAAAACAATTTAAATATAACTCCCACGTTTCTGAAATAATTTTTAGGAGCTGTCATGCCCCTGTGCAAATGTTTTAATACTTTCTCACTGTCTCTTTGCAGTGTTTGAAATAGAGTTTCTGTATCAGTCAACATTCTTTTGGTTATAAGCAAAAGAAATTGGCTCTGCCTAATCAGTCTGAGAAAAAAAAAAAAATATTTAGATGGATACTGTGGTTTCTCACAAAGGTTAAGAAAGGCTTGAACAATCCAGCATCATGAAGGGTAGAAATCAAAGTAGTGACAGGTATCTCAGAATAAGGAATTTATGAATATTTTCTCTAGAATTCTGTTATTGAAGTAAATGAATTCCCACAACCCTAGGCTCTCAGTTCAAATCTGTACACATTTGGGGTCTGATTGGGCCTAAGTGAGCCAGTTGTTTGCGCAGCTTCATTCAGTTGCGACTATAGGATCAAGGTCCGATTGTACAACTCTGGCCACTAGAGGCCATATCCTTGTGTCCAAGGTGAGCCTCTAAATAAAGAGGAGTCTTTGGGAGTTGGACAGATACCTCATGGGAGGGGTGTTCTATATGCCCTGAATTGTTTTGTGTCATGGATCTTTTCCCAGAAAAAATATTGAATCACAAAAATACATAAGGAGATTCATGAATCCTTTGAAAATTATGCAAAAACCCATATTAAGAACCCTTTTTCTTAAAAAATAAAGTTCACACTTCTTAGCCTGATTTTCAAGGACCTTTGTGATTGGATTTCTAAGAGCCTTTCACTGGTCTTGTATCTCATTCTTCTTTCTTCAAACACTCACAGTTAAAAAACAAATTACTTTCCAAACTCTGAACCTTTAATCACGTCATTTCTTTTCTTTATAGGAAATGTCCAAATCCTACTCATCCTTTAATGGTCGAGCTGAAAACCTGTTTCTTTTATGAAGTCTTCCTTGACTCATCCATCAACACAGGGGTGACGCCCCCTCTTTTCTTGTCACTCATAATACTTTACACCTATTTTTCTCATGACATTTATTACTTTCTTCTTTCCATTATAGTTTCTATGTAGCTTATCTTTGCTTTTAGATTCCAAGATGATCAGAAACAGAAACTGGGTGTCATTCAGCTTTATGCCTTGCACCTCTAATGTTCTCTGCATGCGTGGGGCACTCAAGACATGCTTGAAAAATGAGTGAAAGGCTACTTACTGGGGAAGAAAGGGCCCCTGTCTAATTTTATCCTGCTTGTATTTTTACAAGCTCTTCTTTTCAGAGGAATGAGGGTTTTTTTCCTTATTTTTCTTTTTATTATACTCATTTTCTTGGGCTTTGTGTTTTATCTCTGCTTATTTCCTGGCAAATCCTATCTTCTCCTTTTTATTTTTCATTTTCCCATCATGATAAAATTTTCCCCCTTTAGTTTTTTAAAATTATTATTAATTTGAATGACTTTCTTGTTTTCATTTGTCCTAAAAACCACAGCCTTTACTTTGGCTTCATTATTCACAGGAGGGAAAAATCTGATCATTTAGATACGCACTTTCTCCTAATTGAAAAGCATTGTTTTCAGATGTACTAAAGGGGAGCTATAAAATTACAGAAAGCAGTGACTGATATTTACATTTTAAACAGCAGAGTTTTGCTCATTCCCACTCCACTCCATTATTTTTACTTCCTTAAAAATGATAGATTTAGAAATCACCACTAAAATATTTAAATTAACTTGAGCTGAATGAAAGAGTACCTTCTCCTTGTTTCAAGTGCAAAACCACACTTGCAAAATGGCCCAATAGGAATCTTTTCTATGTGTGAACTGTTTCCTGGTGGAACTGGGATTGGAGGTGGTTGGGGGTTGTTACGCCATGCATGGAAAAACAGCATCCTCTGCTGGTGGGAAGGCCTCTGAGGCTTGAGAAGCCTGAGTGTTGAGAGTCAACAAAGCTTTGGAAAATTCTTGGCTAGCATATCCACTCTAGATTGGAAATCAATTCAAGGTTTCTAATGATTATCGCTCATGATATAACTGAAACTTAGTTAACTTCACAACATTGAAAATCAGTGATAAATCTTCCTATCCTCCCTTTTTCTCCTCTCCCCAGGACTTTCCTAACAGTTAAGAATTGCTCTTATTCTTAAATCCCTTGGAAATTCTTATGATGCAAAATTTTTATGGTTCTGTAACAATATATGCTGGTTCAATGAGAGCAACTTGATGTCATCATTACCATTAAATATTTCATTAGAAACCAGCTATGGCAGTGTTCTTGGGTTCTCTATGTAGCTGCTTTATTAGGGAGCCCATCTCACAAACTGATGTCTTCTTGGTATTTATACACCCTTGGCTGGGGTCCACAACCAGTCATCATTAAATGAAATTTCCATCTGTAGCAAATATGTGTGAAAATGAATGTATCTTGTGTTTATTAGAAAACTATGGTACTTGACATTTTCTTCTGTCTCATACAGACCACGTTGGCTCAGCTTGGCTTCTCCTACTTCAGATTTCTGTCAGTTAGCTAACTCACCCCAGATTATTGACTTTACCATGCTACTCATGAAATCTTGCAAAGTGGCATCTCGCTGGGACAGGAGAAGTAAGGTGGGGTAGAGTTAAGGACAAATAATCACTGGGCAAATATACTGACTTTTATAAGATTTATGAATTGCAAAATTTCATCCATCCATATCTGTAATTGTCAGGCACACATAGTTTGTTGTTGTCATGACTGACATATTTCCCAGAGTGACCATCTGCTGTATGAAGGAATATGAAGACAGGAGAACATTCCACAGGCTTTTTGAATAGGAAAGTTCCCAGGAAGTTCCATTTGTAGGTATTTTCATATGAACTTGATGGGTTGGCAGTTTCTTTCATTAGTGTGCTTCAAGGACTGTGTCCATGCTATTACTCTTTATCTCTAGCTCATTTGGAATTAAAGAAGTTCCCAGTATCATATCAGCACATTTTCTAAATTTCAAATTAGTTTCAATTTAAAACATTTTGTTTTAAGAATGATACTCATTTTTTCTCAGGGGGTCTGACGCAGATGTGAACCAAGTCTGGGTTTATCAAAATTTTTTCTTTGGTCTGGTTTCATGGAGAAGGTTAATAACTAGTAACTAATATCTGCATACATTCTTTTGCTGTATAATCACAACCACATCCACTTACAGTTCTATATTCTAATTTCTTTATGATGAAGCAATTAGCATTAAACCATCCTGAGCTTATTATGATTACAATGGGTGCTATCATCATAGTTAGTCATAACTATAATTATCATCACAAATATGATGGCTATTAAACTAAATTTTAATAACTCACTCTATCATTAATATAATTGTTATTGTTAACTTCATGCCCTCTTATAAGCTGCATAATAATGAATAATTGACAAAGAAGTGGAAATACGAATCACGAAGCACAGAATAAGAAATTCCGTTCCCTGTACTAATGGAGTGAGTACCAAAATTTACTTATAAACCTAGAGTTTGAAACCCAACACATTCTTCTCAATACTAATAGTTCTATGAATAATGTTGAGTCTCCCAAGTGAGCTTCTGCTTCAAAATCTATTTAAACTGTAATACAGATTAATGTAGGACAAGCAAGAATTGGATTGGGCATCTAGGTCAGCATCAAGCCATATGGAGAAGGAGGGAGAAAGAGAAAGAAATTTTCTTTTCTTTCTTGGAAGCAAGGCTGATAGGCAAAGTTTAAAAATAGTGCAATTTTCTCTCACCTCCAGTTCTAGTTCACTACAGTGGAATCTTACTTAAGTTACACCAGGATGGTGGGAAAATGGCTATTTCATTTCCACTAAGGATCACTGAGCAGAGGAAATGAACGTAAACCTTGGAAACAGGCTTCCGCCCACATGTCCGGGGCTTGTCCTTGCCTGTAGCTGTTTTCTTCCTTACCTGGCTCTCAGCATTTGAGAGTGCCGGGAGTTTGGGATGCACTTCCTCCAGTTGTTGTTGGGGTGTCAGGGAAGAAATCTGGAGGTTAGCAGCTTTTGCGCCTCTATTCTTCTATACTTTTTTTTTTTTTTTTTTGAGACAGAGTCTTGCCCTGTCACCCAGGCTGAATGTCACCCAGGCTGAAGTGCAGTGACACGATCGCGGCTCACTGCAACCTCCACCTCCCGGATTCAAGCGATTCTTCTGCCTCAGCCTCCCGAGTAGCCAGAACCACAGGTGCCTGCCACCAGGCTTGGCTAATTTTTGTTGTTTTTAGTAGAGACAGGATTTCACCATGTTGGCCAGGCTGATCTCGAACTCCTGACCTCGTGATCCACCCGCCTCGGCCTCCCAAAGTGCTGGGATTACAGGCGTGAGCCACCGGGCCCGGCTGCTGCTTCACCATTAACCGTCTGCAATTGTTTCCGCAGTCTCTCCTACAGCTGCCCTCTATTGGTCAATCTTAGTAACCCAGCTTAGCACAGGCTTTTCCATCTTTTGCTGCAACTATTTCATCCTTCCATACTCTCTTTTCCCAATCTCCAGTTTTTCACCTGTCCTGCTCTTGATTTTTTTCTCCTCCCACTGAACATTAATTAATATATATTCTGTCTTCAACACTGTGCTATGTGGTGTTATTCCCTTGCTTAAAAATCTTCACAGCTTTCTTTTGCCTTTATAAAAAAGTCCAAATAGACCCAGTAAGCTACTCTCCTAGAATATCTCCTAGTATGCTCCATCTTATACGCTATGCCTCAGTAACACGGTTCTCTGAATGGAGCATGCATTTACACATCATTTTATGTTTTTCCAAGCTGTTTCCTCCGCCAGGAATGTCTTCCCCCTTATTTTCCTGTCAAAGGTTTGATAGTCTTTCAAGACCAAATTTAAACTTTTTTTTTTCATGAAGTATTTCCCAATTGCTAGTCTCATTCACCTTAAAGGTAGGATTAGTGGCTCTTTTCTGTGTTTTTCACTTATAACTTTACTGCAGTCCTTCATCTAGCACATATTTCAATCATCGGCTATGTGCCAGGCACTATGATAGACGTGGAGGATGAATGACACAGGCAATGACCCTGTCCACAAGAAGCTCATCTTCTTTTATTTTGGCCTGAGAAACTGCAATGATAGATTTGTCATTTACTTGAGAAAGGCCATAAGGGGAAACAGGGGTGGGGGTAAAATCAATAATTCAATTTTTGAAATATGTTCAAAAGATCTATTGTACAATATGGTGACTATAGTTACTACTAATGTGTCATATTCTTAAAAATTTACGAGAAAGAAGATTTTAAACGTTTTCACCACAAAAATGATATGTATATGATGTAATGCATATATTAATTAGAGCCATTCTACAATGTGTACGTATTTCAAAACATGCAGTTGCACAAAATGAATATATGTATATAATTTTCATTTAAGTAAGTCATTTTTTTAAAAGAATGCAGTTTTTGACCTGAGTGTGAAACACTATTGGATATACACATAGAAGCACGATGTGGGTAGATGAACGAATGAGTCTAACATACAGGGGAAAAGGCATGTATTTGGGAATTGTCATATATATGTCTAGAAGTCTCCTTAAAGTCATTAGATGAATGAAATCTCCTGGGAGAATGAGAAGAGAAGAGATCTGAGGACTAAAACAGGGAGTCACTTGAATGCTGGAAAGACAAAGAGGAGCCAGCAGAGGGGATCAGGGGATCAACCAGTGAGATGGAAGGAGACCCAAAAGACAGTGATAAATGAAGAAGGTGTTTCAGGAAGGAAGGTTGTGCCCAACTGTGTCAACGTTGCTGATGATCTGAAGAAGATGAAGACTAAGAATTTATCTTTGAATGGGTAATGAGCTGGTCATTGGAGACTCTACCAATGGTCGATTTGTGGGATCAAAAGTTCAGCAAGAGTGAGTAGAGGAGAGAAAGAAAAGAGAGAGAGCAGAGACAGCAAGTATAGACAAGTATTTCTAGTGTCAAGGAGGTAGAGAAGTCAGGCAGTTAGTGGTTGGAGGAATGGGAGATCCCATATTTATTTGCATGATGATGGACTGACCCAGTAGAAATAGAAAATGTCATGACATGTGGAAGAGAAAGGACAATTGCAGCAGCAATGTCCTTCAATAGGTAAGAAAAAGTTGTCCTTAGATAGGAGCACTGACCATTGATCCATTTCAATTGGAGGGAATGCAGAGTAGGTGGGCCCAGACGCTAATATCTACCATTTGGTAGTAAAAATGGTGGTAGTGGTTGTGGAAATTCCCACTTTTTTTTCTTTTTTCCAGAGTGAAGTAAAATGCCAGTTCAGTTGAGAGTGAGAGACAGGGAAAAGGCTGAGAGGATTGGGGAGAGAACAGAAAGAGTGAAATAATGATCTAGGAAAAGAGAGAGAATTCATCTTCCTTGTATTCTTCTATTTCTTTTCAATTCTATCTTTCCCACTGGAACTCCCCTAACTGAACTTCCAGCAGGGGCTTTTCCCCAGAGAAGGATATTGAAAAATGTTGACTGCATTAATTAATTGAAAGTTCTTCTCTTTCAAATCTGGTCATGGGGGAGTCAGTGGTTCAAGGCTGTTTCAGAGGCTTTGGATAATTAGACTACTCTCTCTTGTAAAATTTACCCACAATCCCTTCCATCTTTCTGTATTTTAAACTAGTAATTTAGCACACTTGCATCTGAGCCACATTTTGCAAAAATATGTTTCTGTTGACATCAGATAAGAGTTGAGTTGTGAAATACATCTCTTTAAAGGATTAACTACGCTTCCAAAAAGGCTCTTTGTTGTGAGATTTGCTACCAGATGGGAAATTCTAGGCTCTGGGTGTTAACAGTATTCTTGTGATTGAAGAAAAATAGCTTCATTTTGTGTAAGCAAAATGAACATATACATGTGAAACATGATGACATTGTAAGTAAATATGCAAATAAGAATAGAAAAACATAGTTAAGTTGCTTATGGAGTAGAGAAATGAAAAGGGAAGAAGGTTGTTTGTTAATTAACCAGAGCATGTCTAGAAAATATTCTCTCTACCATTTGCTTTCCCAGCATGGTTTCAGGAGCTGGGCTGGCAGAAGAAATATTTGACACAGCCCTAACTTTCAAATATGATACAGTTTTGGAGAGAAGCCGTCCTTGTTTTAAAGCATTGGAAAAGTGTTAATGTAAGGTGTGACAGCAATTTTGAAAGCAGTAGAAATCTAATTTGAACTGTACTAGCTAGGAAAGGCTTCCTGGATGAGGCAGGCCTTATACATTGGCAAACTGTTATTTCTCTGAGTGTAACTTTTGTTTGGAGGGCTTGCTTTGATAAAGTGGAAACTCTCTGGCTTTAAACTTTTATTACACTGGGCTTTCTCTCTAATTAATTTTATGGGTATAAATTATATCCTTTCAACTGCAGTGTTTGCTATTCAACAGACATGTTTAGAGCCTACTAAGTGGCTTGGTGCTATGGGTGCCCTTGTGAACTATTTGGTGTCTGCCTTTGAGAAAAATCATAGTATAATAGACAGAGGTTAGCTGGTATGCTTCTTTTTTTTTTTCTTCTTCTTTTAGTTCAACTATAGTAAAAATTTCCATTTCTTGCTAAGCTATATGTTAATTTTTTCCTGTCTTCAAGAAAAATGTCTTTTTAGGTTGATCTATGGAAGATACTGGCAAAAATCACTTGCCCAGTAAGGTTCCTGAGGTGCTGCTTGATGGGGAAGGTTGAGGAGTTATAAGGAGCATCTGTGGGGTGTGCAAAGGGTGAGCCTATTTTAAATTTAGTGTCTAAGCAGGAGATGAATTTCCTTCCAGAAAGGGCTTCCCGTCCGCCATCCACTGTAGAAGATGCTGACTGTTGAGAAGCTTCACTTGCAGCAGATTCTGGGCTCTTAGGTGTAGAAGAACAAGGGATGACTGCTCCTTTTCATTTAGCACACATTTATCACTCACTATGTGCAAGGCACTAAGACAGATGTGGAGGATGCACAACAATGGCACAGGCTCTGCCCTCCACAAGCTTATATAGGTTGAGTATACCTTATCTGAAATGCTTACGACCAGGAGTGTTTGGGATTTCAAATTATTTAGAAGTTTGGAATATTTGCATATACCTAATGAAATGCCTTAGAAATGAGACCCAAGTCTAAACACAAAATTCATTTATGTTTCTTATGCACCTTATATACAGAGCCTGGAAGTAATCTTATATAATATTTCAAAATAAATTTGTGCATGAAACAAGGTTTTGATTGCATTTTGATTTCAACTTATCACGTAAGACTGTGGAATTTTCCACTGTGGTATCATGTCGATGCTCAAAATGTTTTGGATTTTGGAGCATTTTGGATTTCAAATTTTTTTTATTAGAGACTCTCAATCTGTATTTTATTACAGACAATAAGTGAATAGAGAGATACATAAATGGCTCATGTACTGATTATTATTGTGAAGAAAAACAGGCTGTGTAAAGCAGAGTAAGAGGGAATGAGAGAGAAAAGGAGAAGCAGTGCTATTTTGGATTGAGTGCTCAGAGAAATCTACTCTGATGATGTGAAATTTGCACAGAAACATGAAGAAAGCAAGGAAATGAGGAGCATGTGGGTCAAGGAAGAAGCTCATTCCAGGAAAGCAAGTGACTTAATGAAGGCTAGGAACTTAGGCACTGTCCAACCGGCAGGTGCACAGATGACCCTCTGTGGGAGGCTAGCATGGCTGGTGGCTGGTGGTGTGGCTGGAGGGGACAGCAGGGAGGGGTGGCAGTATCAACCTGTAATGTGGGACTCACAGAGGCACAGTACGAACCAGCCAGATCTCTCTTCTTAGCCATGCTGGCCGAATATCCCCTGCCTCATGGTGAGGACTTGATCTCTTAGAGAGTTCTGACTCTGTTATCTCAAAAACCCTCTTGTCATTTTCAGGAAGTCCTGAGGTTGTTACTGCCTCGCGCTTATAAAAACCTTTATAGCTTCCTTCAGGGCACTTGGGAAAGTATCTCATTCCTTCTCATGTCCCTTAGGGTCCTGGAGAAACCAGGACCAGTTCCTGCCACTTCCCAAGCTCATCTTGGACCAGTGGTCACCCTCTTTTCCTCCACTGCATTTCCTTCACCATGGCAATTTCCTCTGATTCCTCCTTTTGCTTCCTGATGCTTTTCAGACCCACCTCACTCAGTAAACCACATAGCTTGTTTCTGCTCCTGCTCCTGCTATAGGTCCTAATATTGGCACCCTTGACTCAGAAAGATCTTCCCAGGCCACCTAATACAAAAGTAGTTGCACCCTTCTCAACATCACCCTGCTTCCTTCATATCTCTTAATATTAACTTTCTTAATATTAATTTTCTTCATATTCACAAAATCTCAAAGGATCTCATATTTAATTGTTCATTAAATCTTGGCTTGTGTGAGCAGGAACTGCCTTGTTCACTGTTGTCCCCCTGAGGATCTGTCAGGATGCCTGCCATATGGGAGGAATCCTACATTAACTATAAGTATTGGTGCATAAGAGAAAGAATATAGATACCCGAAGTTTAATAGGTCCCGGAAAATGATCGCAGTAAGGATTCTGGAGGGTAAAACTAAGTAAGCAGTGTCCTTAAAAAAATCTTTCCTTAACAAGGCTTACTTCTGTCTGGGTGCTACATTATATCTTCTAAGGTTGATCCATTGACCCCTTCTTATTCCAATAGAGAGACTAATCTGGTTCAGACTATTTTCATTTTAATGTCTACTCCTAGTGTGTCTGAATGAATTAATACAGACCCAGCATGGAATTTCTTGGAGAAACGGTACTGGCATTTTGAAACTGCAAGAGTCTGATTTTGTTTAAACAATGCATTGTACAGGCATTCATTAGATGACAATGTGAGAAATGATTTTTCCTGCCTTTGCTGTCAGCTGGTCTGATTCACTGAGATATAGAGGGGGTGGGGAGGGGTGCACCTATGGAGAGACAATTGACTATGAATGCACTGGTTTCTCTGGAATCAAGTAAAAAAATAAAATTTGATTTTGTGTTTATTCAGCCACTGGGAAAGAACATAGCTATAATAATAATCCATGAAGGACAGACATTTGACTTGAATACCTTCTCACTTCCGTGAGCTGTGATTTGAAGTGGGGACTACTCCCTGGCCTGCCTCTGGACTCAGGCTCTTGTCCCTTTGGAGTGGGGTCAGTTTTCCAGCTAATAATAAAAGCTAGGGTGCCTGAATTTTCACCAGGGGAGGTGGGAGAGGAACACAGTCCAAAAGAAGAGGTGAGTTTTTTTTTTTTTTCAAAGCAAGAGCCAGCACCTTGAAACTTGTCTTTCAATTACTCCGTTGAAAAATGAATGTTGGCCGGGCGTGGTGGCTCAAGCCTGTAATCCCAGCACTTTGGGAGGCCGAGACGGGCGGATCACGAGGTCAGGAGATCGAGACCATCCTGGCTAATACGGTGAAACCCCGTCTCTACTAAAAATACAAAAAACTAGCCGGGAGAGGTGGCGGGCGCCTGTAGTCCCAGCTACTCGGGAGGCTGAGGCAGGAGAATGGCGTAAACCCGGGAGGCGGAGCTTGCAGTGAGCTGAGATCCGGCCACTGCATTCCAGCCTGGGTGACAGAGCGAGACTCCGTCTCAAAAAAAAAAAAAAAAAAAAGAAAAATGAATGTTACTACATTAAAAAATGACCTGTTTGTAAATGGCAAAATGAATATAAAATAGTTGAAAAGAAAAAGTGAATATAAAATAACTAAAAAGACTAACAGAGGTCCTGTTTTAGTGTAGGCAAACTGATGTACAGAGATCACCTGTATCCTCAACTCTAACTTTCTCATCTGCGTATATACAGATGGGAAAGTCATTTCATCTGCTCTGGGAAAAAACAACAACAAAACCAAAACAATAACAAAAGCCACACTGTCTGCTTATTTCATGTTTGAAGTAAAAGCCATTCAGATTCTAATTAGTCTCATCAAATGATGTTTAACTTTAAAATAAAAATTTTTGTCATTATCCTGGGTTAATTCTGGTTGACCTTTGATCCTCCCTTCCTCATCTATTGCTGTAGATTACTGCACTGTCCAGTATGGTAGCCAGCAGCCTCATGTGGCTATTTTAATTTAAATTAATTAATAAAAATGTAACAAAATTTAAAACTTATTTGCTCAGACATCATCACCATTTTAAGTGTTCAATAGCCACAAATAGCTACTGGCCACTGTGTTGGACAGTATAAATATGGGGCACATCATCATCACTGAAAATTCTGTTGGGTTAGCACTGCTTTAGAAACTAAAGGCATGAATTGGAAGACAGCATGGTACAAGAGAGTTTTCAACGTATTTTCTAGCTAAGAGAATAATTTCTTGAACAAAATTGTATATGGAAACTCAATACATACAAATGATAGTGATGGAGCCGCTCTTGCTAATGTTGAAGTGGAAGTTTCTGGATCCTTGCTCATTTACCACCTATTCTAACCCCTCAGTCCCATGCCCAAACCCTCCAGGTCATCAGAGAGCAGAAGTTGAAGATCATGAGTGCAGTTGGTAAGGTATCCTCCTCAGAGTGAGCACACCTGGGTTTGAATTTTGGCTCTTCCTCTTGCTACTTTTGTAAACTTGGAGTTCTTGGAACTTTCTGAGAGTCAGTTTTCTTGTCCGTAGCATACATTAACTATCCCTGAAGGTTGTGAAGGCAGGTTTAATTTTCTCATTTCTCAGCTGAGGAATTGAAGCTTGGCAGAACTGCCTGCCCACCAGACGGCCACCCAGTGAGTGGAGGCCAGAACTGGGACCAAACCCAGTCCTCTCTCAGTGCCATTTCGCTCCACTGCTCTATAATTTCCTGTTCAAATTGAAATTTTTCAAGCCAAGCCACTTTTTAAAAACCAGCTGTCTAGATGTCACTTATGATTTTTTATTTCCTGGATCAATATAGCATGTGAATACTTCTAAATGTACTGAAGCAGAAGTTGCCACCCTTGAACTGGTAAATGCTGTTTGAGGAAGTCAAATCTTCTTTGATACCCTTCATACTTCTTTGATATGCTTCGTGCTCTTCTCTTTGCAGACGATGGAAAATAAAAACAACAAGCAAGTGAAACTCTCTGACTTATCAACCTTACTCAAAAAGTAAGCGGTATTTTTCAAAAATCCTCATTTTCAGTGGTGAGATTGGAAGCCAACCTGATTGTGAGTTCGGAAAACACACTCCCGTTTCATGGGGCTGAGCATGAACTCAGCTGGCCTGTGTGACCCCTGCCTTTTCCAACAACAGCCGACTATCCAGGGACAATTTTGACAGATGTAGTAGAAAGATGAGTGGCTCTCAATATTGAAATAACTATTAAATGATGTTGGTGTAGGATTACCAGGAATGGCAGGAATTTTATGATTATCAGAAAAATCCTTGCTGCAACTGAGATACTGATGGATTGCCTCTTGATACTCCCTAGTTCCTTCTTTCTCTAGATGGTAATTTCTGCCCTAGAGAGGTCTTGGAAACTTTGTCACCAGAAGAGCACAACTTGATGGCAGGAAGCTCCTGATGGAGGCCTGAAAATGGCCCTGAAAGGGATGCCAGGGGACCAGGGCACCACTATTATCAGCATGTGACTTTGGACAAGCATGTTAATGGCTCTGTGACTCAGTTACCTCTTCTGCAGTTTGTTTAGGGGTCTTTTGCTTTCCATTTTGTCTTTTTCATTTGTTAAAATCCAATTATGTCACTGACAGTAAAAACTAGTAAATAGTAAAAAAAAAAAAAAAAAAAAAAGGTAAAACCATGGCTTCTCTTTTGAAGGTGGCATCCCCATGCCGCCTATCTTTTCTTACACCTACTCACAAGTATTTTTGATGTACTTATAACTGAGGAAATACCTTCCAAGGCAAAAATGTATGTGGATCAGTAGAGGTAGCAGCAGCAGTAGCCGTCAAGTGCCCTGATGGCCTGGAGTCAGATGGCTACATTGCACTCAGTTCTCTCATCTTCCATAGACACTGGATGTTATCCTTCAATGTTTGCCTTGAGCCAGATGGAGAGGACAGAGGCAGAGTTAACTTGTCTTTCTATTTTCATTCTCCCAAGTACAACTGATTTTTTTACTCTACTCCTGGATACCTTTCTTATATCACAACTCTGATGATGTAACTTTTCTCAACCAAACTTTCAGAGAATCCTCTATGATCTCAAAATGAAACCCCAACTGTGTTGTATACATTTAACATGCATTCTACTTTCCTTCCTTCCTTACGTTTTAGCTGCCTGTAATTCCTTGGCTTTCAATGTGGAAGAAAGTTTGTTGTCCTTTCCCCACCTCCCCTCCCCAATGTCGCAAGAAGAGGAGGTTAGAATTGTGGCTTTCTTTAATTTGATCCAATGCTCCTTCCCCTGCAACTTCCGCTTCCATACAATTAATAACTATTTTTGACTCAATGAAATAACGATCATTCTTTAATGCCTCAGTATAAGCTATCTTATTAAAAGTTACGCAGCCTGGTCCAAAAATGGTACAGGACAGAGGATGGGGCCAGAGTCTTTGCCAGGGCACAGCCAAGAAGGGCATGACCAATGAAGACACTTGAGTGGACGGATGCTGTGTGTCCTGGAATATACATGGAGTTGAGGTACAGGCATGACATTGAATATGAGTAGAGCAGTGCAGAAAGAAAGAGCACACTTTAGAAGCCTCACAAGTTTTCCTGGAGTCATCCGTGTGAGCTTCATAATCTATCTGTCCTTAAGGAATATTTCTTTTATGTGGAGCACTGCACACCTAAGACATTTTTAATGTTTTGCTCTGCCAAGTGCTGCTATAAGAAGGAATTTCCAGGTAGAGAAACAGAAGAATTGGAGAAAATTCTTAGAATTGTGCATATAAGGCAATTCCATTGCAGCATCATCTGCTGTGGTCCTTTGAGAAAACTAAGTGTTTATTTTCATGATTTCAAATCAAGTCAGTCTTTATCTCGGGTTTGGGAAGGCTCACATTGGCTCAGGATCAAAATGAAGATAGGACTAGAACTTTCCCGAGAATGTACGAATAAATGTATGCATGAGTTTCAAGTTGCGCTGGCAACGCTTTGGAGAAGTTAGTTCTTCTGAATCATGAGGATTGTTTAAGCTCTCATCTCATTGGCTGGCTGTGTGGAAGTTACCCATTTTATGGAAGGTGACCCTGACTAGACCTTGTACAGTCCCTTAAGATAGATTAATAGTGAAGTCCTCTAACATGTTTTCTGAATCTGTCAATGAAAGAAGAGAGATGCCTACCAGTGCAGAGGAAAGGAGTGGATATATTTTAAGTCTTTGTTATTTCTGTCATGCAGATGACTCAGGCATAAAAACTGGAAATTCTTCCTCATGTGGATTAGGGAACTCAGGCTTCACAGTATAAGCCAAACAAAATTCAAAGTTTCATCACCAACAAACTGTCCTACCAGTTGGTGGCACCATTATCCACATCCTTTGTTCCCCAAGGCAATACTGATAATAAGGTTACATTCAGTGAAATTTAGTGAAACTGACTGCTTTGGGGGCTCTTTATAAACTATTGCACCAGAAGTACATCTCTTTTAGTTTATTTTCAGGTTATGATAATAGCTGCAAGGCTTTACAGCTAAAGGATTCCTCTCTTATATAGTTATTTCCAGTAGTATGAATAATAGATATTCCAGTGGTAGTAGTACTGGTAGCAAAAACTATTCCTCTGCTGCTAGGATTCTATGAATTCTACTACTTTTACTTCAGCTACTCCTATTATTGTTATATCACTAATTGTGCAGGTTTTGTGTGTCAGGGTTTTTGATACACAATGTTTAATGCTTACAGTCATTCTGTGAGGTGTGTAATATTATTCTTACTTTATGGAAGAGGAAACTGAAGTTCAGAAAAATTGATGTATCCACACGAATAAATTGCTGACTTGGAATTTGATCTTAGATGCATCTGCCTCCAAAGCTCACACTTTTATATCACATTTTGTCCTTCATCTGCCCCTCACAATATGGCCATTGCTCCATAATCTCTATCTTCAGAAGATGTGTATTAAGATATGCACAGCCCAAGGAGTGTGAACTTCAAAGGGCTCTGCCGGAAGTCCAGATGGTTGTCCAAAAATGGCCTGTTTCCTTTGTGTTCACTAGCTTGTCTTGAATGCTTCAAAGTTATCTTAATGTCATTTCAAAGGCAATTGAGGGAGCATCCATGGAGATAAATTGTGCCTGCAGCCTGTTGCTGAATGCGTATTAAGTTCTATTCATGGATTTCCTAGCAACCAGAGCCCTGTGACGCACAGAGTCAGTGAGCTTGCGTTGTACTTATGTAGAGAAATTAAATCACTCGGATTTTATTATTAATATTTTTAGAAAGCCTCACTAGATTAGCTGTTTGAAATGCATTGTTATCTGAGTTCCTGTCAGCAGCTGGTCCCAGTCACATCTGAAGTCATTGAGGACTCTAATTTTCACAAATGCTCCAGTGAGAGATTATCTCCGTGTGTGTGTGTGTGTGTGTGTATATATATATATATATATATATTTTTTTTTTTTTACAATTAGGTATTTAGTTGGGAAATAAGGAAATTAAAAAAAGGAAAGTTGCTCTAGCAGCTTGTGATCTTGGCAAAGTTCTCAAACTTGATACAAACCTAACATAAATGAGCAGCAAGCATCCTGGTGAGAAGAGACAACTGGGCTCCTTTGCCTCAAAGGGACATGGTGAAATGGAAGAACATAATTTTAATCAACCCAGCTCTTCACAAGACATTTCATAAGGGTGAAATATTTTTCATTTAGGGTTCACCTAATATACTGTTTTACAGGCTTAGAAAATTGCCACATTTCTTTTTTTTTTTTTTTTTTTTTTTGAGATGGAGTCTCGCTCTGTCACCCAGGCTGGAGTGCAGTGGCCAGATCTCAGCTCACTGCAAGTTCCGCCTCCCGGGTTTACACCATTCTCCTGCCTCAGCCTCCGAGTAGCTGGGATTACAGGCGCCCGCCACGTCGCCCGGCTAGTTTTTTGTATTTTTTAGTAGAGACGGGGTTTCACCGTGTTAGCCAGGATGGTCTCGATCTCCTGACCTTGTGATCCACCAGTCTCGGCCTCCCAAAGTGCTGGGATTACAGGCTTGAGCCACCGCGCCCGGCCAAATTGCCACATTTCTTCTTCATAGTCCCAACCAGCCTAAAGTGCTGCAGACATCTCACAAGTTTCTCTCAAGTTTTAATTTGTGTTTTATTGGACATACAAGTCAAATATATCTGTGGTCTGCTGTAGCGTTATAAGTGTGGCATGCCAATGCATGGTCAAACGCACATACACATGCACATGCATAAGTATTTAGGAATATCAAAAACTTAGGCATCTGATTTCTGAACTTATGTTCTTTATAGGAGGTACCTCTAAGACATTGAGATTGCTTAAAGAAACATCTTTGTGTTAAATATCCAAATGAACATGACATATTTTAAAGTGGTCAACCTAAGAGAGTGGCCAATTAATCCAATGATTTTACTTTGCTTGGAATACTTTTAAAACTTCAATTTTACAGTTGCCTTTAGTGGCACTTATTTTAAAAACACCATTAATGATGACAAATATTTCTTTGAAAATATATTCTATTTGTGCTCCTTGAGTGATGATTAAAACTGGAAATTAGCCATTATTGTTCCCATTATCCACTACCAAAAATTATGAAAATGGGAACACATTTGGGGATACTAATGGATGAATCTCAAAACGAACTTAGGTTGTCACAGTGAATGACACACACAGTGAAATGGTGATCTGAGGGATCAGTCCAACCCATCTGTGCCTTTGATGTGGTAAAATCAAAAGAAGAAGAGTTTCTTTATGTGAGTGGAGTTGCTTATGTGATTGTCATGGCAAATGTAGAGTATTTCCAGTTAACAGTGGGAACCAGAAAAGTAAACTGAGGGTTTTCACAAATGCTTAAGACATACACTGTCATTGAATACTTGGAAAAAAAATTAAAAAGTACATTCCGTCAAATCTCTGTACAAATTATCTAAATTTTCTCTGCTATAGCTATTTGTTTTTGATAGAAGCAGCATATGTAAGTAAACATCAAGGTATTGGTTACCTACATGTTTTACCCATATCTTAATTATCTCCAAAATAGTTTGAAGAGTCTTAAAATCATTAAGAAAAGGGTAAACAGATAAGAAGAGTGACATAGGACAATGCTACAATACTTATGCTAGAAAATATAAAAACTTTCTAGCAGTCAAGGTTTCTAGGAGATCATTATACATTACCTAATCTCATAATCTTATGTGAATAAGCATTTCAGTTCCTCAAGAGCACCAAAAGGAAGTCTCCATGAGGGTTTTTGTATAACTTATATTGAACTATATAAAGCTTAGAATCTTTGCTAGAAATTTTACAAAAATTAGAGTTTTTCTTATAAAGTTGTTTCTTATATAGACAATTGATAAAAACAAGAGCATGATGAAACCAGCCCAATTGTCCTATAGAACTGATGTTTACAGTCTTTTAAAATAAACATATAAATTAAAACTTACATTTGTCTTATCTGAGTTTTTTCCTCAGGAAACCAACCCTTAGGACTCCCAGACAGTATCAAGGAATTGTAGCTCACCAGATCATCATATCCAGACAAGAAGCTAGACCCCTCACCTGCCATAATTTCCTTACCCCTCTCTAATTCCTGTTTACCCACAGGTAGTTACATTCCTTCTCTGATATATAAACTCCCAATTTTACTCTGCAGGCAGACAAATTTGAGACTAATCTCCCATCTCCTTGTCTGCAGCACCTGATGAAATCCTTCTTTCCTGGCAATCCTCATTATCTCAGTGATTGGCTTTCTGTGTGGACAGCAGGAGGGCCCAGGCCAAACTGCTGATTTTCAGTAACAATAATATTAAAACAGAATTCAACTAAGGCATAGATCTAGGTTCTTTGGGATAACTCTTGAATTTGACTTGTGCCCCCAAGCCATTTTGAACTCCAACTATGGTGGATGAGTATGCCAGACACATGGACACATGGATCTGAAGCCACAGTTAGTCAAAGCCTCTTGGTCATGGTGAGTTGAGGGTGTGAATTGCTCTCTGCTTCATTTCCATTGCCACCACATTTAGAAGCCTAATGTGCTCAAAGGTTTCTTTGTAACGTTAGTTAATAAAATGTGCCCCTAGAGCCTCCACTGGGACTCCTATGGTCATCGTGGACTATCACAGCACTTACCCTGCTTATAGCCAGGATTCCAATTCTGCACATCACTTTTTCAAGTAAATTCATGTCTACAAAAGCAAATGGTTTGGAAACCACTTTTGTATAGGCTGATGTCAGTGGCTCATTTGTTCTTGGTGAGGAGTTTGGCATGAAGGCTTGCTTATTTAGAGAAATGAGCAGTTTTCAGATTTTCAAACACTTCTGCACTCTCCAAAATTGCTGATTATGCATAGATTTCATTTCAGTGTATGTTTAATATTTCATATTAATGGCCACCTGTTGCCAGATGGGAAAGCAATGATGGTGTCCAATGAAGTATGCCCTTACAGTGGTACACATGGCTTACAGGGCTGCTTTGGGAAAACAGACTTCAGCGTGTTTTCAGTAAAAATTAATTACTTTGAAATGGATGCTCCAGTTTTCCTCTAAGTGGCTAAATGTCAATAAACTGGAAACAGCTTGTCTTTTTAGGGACTTTAATATTAGTGCAAATTTGTGTGTGAGAGGTGTGTGTATGTGTGTATTTTAGGCTGAAACAAGTGACCAGAGACATCAACCCTCTGACAATGTGCCAATTCAAAGGAACTTAAACAATTTTCAAAGAATGACTGATTCACATAGGATGCAATTTTGGATCTAAGCTATCACAGGAATTCCCTTTATTGCTGTCCTTGTAGCTTTTCTTTGACAGACTATATGGGGATAACTTAAAAAAATGATTCATTACCGAAATAAGGGAGTCTAGGAGATAGAATCTAGATGGTCTTGCTGATGGCAAGAGAAACTTGACCAAGATTTGCCAAAACTGACAGAAGAAACTAAGGGAAGACAGTGAAGACTAGTGTTTCTTTCACTAAAATTCTAAAATTTACCTACATCTTTTAGAAAATATTTTAAGTTTCAAAAAATCCATTAGAATTATTCAAAATTTCAAATCCTAAAACCAAATAAAAGGATTTTTTCCTTTTTAAATGTAATACCACCATTTATTTGAATGTGTTGGTTGTTTTTACAATTTCCACCCTCAATCTTTGTATTGTTAACATATGGAAATTTTCACTACTTGTCTTAGCTTGAAAATATCCAGAATTTGTATTCCTAAAACAGTACATTTAATTTAAGAATCTAAAATAAATAACATTGTATGCCACTAATCTCTTTGAAAATCTTTGATAATTCCTATATCTCTATTAAAAAGTTATAATTAGGTTATTACTATATACTGTTTTTCCTATTTTCTCCTTATATTATTTCATATATCTCCCTGAGTCATCATGGCCCGCATGTGTGATTTAAAAATTTGCATAGTGTATATTCTTGTTAATAAATCTTATTTGCTTAGCCATCACAAGGTTTTCTTAAAATGAGGATTAAATGGTAATATTCATGAAGGGCTTAGTACTATATGTCTCATAATAAGTGCCAAACAAACATTTGTTAAATAGATAAACTGTCTTATTGTTGGTAATTTTTCCTGCTTAATATTTTTGTATTATAAATAATACCTCACTGTGTTTAAATATTAAATTTAAAATAAAGATTCTAGGCTACTTCCTTGGGATATGATTCTTCAAATAGAAATACCAGGCAAAAGTCTCTGGTTGTTTTAATAGCTTTTGTTTTGCATTATTTTCTAATTTATAGCAAATCTATGGATTTTATATATTATATATTTTATTTTATTTTATTTTATTTATTTTTTATTTTTATTTTTTTTTTTTTGAGACGGAGTCTCACTGTGTCTCCCAGGCTGGAGTGCAGTGGCGCGATCTCGGCTCACTGCAAGCTCCGCCCCCCGGGTTCACGCCATTCTCCCGCCTCAGCCTCCCAAGTAGCTGGGACTACAGGCGCCCGCTACCGCGCCCGGCTAGGTTTTTGTATTTTTAGTAGATATTTTATATATATGGATTATATATAGACACTAATAGTGCAATTAGTAATGTCTGTTTCTTCATGGTTCCACCAACTTTGGGTTTTATAATTTTTACTTATTTTGCTAACTTATCAGGCATGTTTCTGGACTATTAAGCAAATTGCGGTGCATGAAACTTCTGCATCAGAATCACTTAGGATGTTTGTTTAAAATATCAGAAATCTGGCTTTCTTGCAGGTCTGCTCAAAGCGTATCTTGAGGTAGGATTTGAAAATCCCAGAGTTGAACAAGTTTTCAAGGCAATTCTTAAGCACTCTTAGACTTCAGAACCACTTCCTTATAATTATCTCAATTTGTTTTTCTTTAACCGAGAGTAAAGCTTAGCATACTATTTTAGACTTGCAAGTACTGTAGGGAACTGGCAGGTTTTCATAGTAGTAAATGAATCTCTCAAATCTTTGCTTTTCCTCCCCCCATCCCTCTGCACTTCTCTAAAACAGTGTGTGTGATTGTCTCTTTTAAGCGAATTTGTTGCTTATGGTTTTGATACTTAAGTCCTTTTAGAGGACTAGATGTTATAAAAAACAAAATCTTACTATTTGAGGGAACATGCAAATTGCAATTGCATCTGATTTAGCTGTTAAACATCCTATTAGTATGCCCATACAAGCCAGTGTTGGAAAATGAAATGGAAGATGTGGTCATGTGGTCATCAGAAATGATTTGCTATACCTTGGCAGAAGGAATGGCAGTTTTCTGGGGAATAAATAGAAACACAATACCCTGGTTAAATAAAATAATTAAGACAATAAAATTAGCCAAAGACTTCTGATATATTTTATATACAAGGATATGTTGTAACTCATTTATTAAGTCATTTCAGTTTAATTCACTGTATCTCTGAAACATTCCTTTCATTTTTATGTTTATATGAGATCAGTTAAAAAAAAAGAAAAAAAAAGAAAGGCTAGAAATAAATGTGTGGATAGACCAGGCTATGGAAATGTTCCAGAAATGAAGAAAGTTTAGCAATGAAAAGTGATTATAGTGGACTCAGAAAAAGTTAATGACATAAAAAATACTGATAAAAAAGTAGTTACCAAATCACACAGCATTTCAATTTGTCTGTCTCTAAAATTTCTGTTTGTTACTACTTATCTCTCTTCAAGGCTTATGGTAATGTGTCATAGCCATATATTAGGCAAGCCATAAAAATGCAGACTTATCTAAATGACAGTGATTTAGGCTTATACAATTTTAGAAGTATAATAGGTTTTAGAAATTATCTAGGCTATCAACTGTATTTTATAGAAAAGATGACTGAGGCCCATGGAATTTAAGGGTAGAACGAAGATTAGAACCTGGTTCTCAAATCCTAGTCTCATAATCATTCTATGTTATTGAAACCGCGTTTGCAAAATTTTGACTGAGACAGTGTAAGACTTTGCCGACTCCATCTCGCTTCTAACCTCCAAGCTGTCCTTGTTCATTCCTGGGCATAGGTTGAACTAACTTTGGGAGAAACTTGGTTTGTAGTTTATAGTTTAAACAAAGACATCTTTTCCAAAGCAGATCTCTTTGTTGCCTGGGGACTAGACTACCATTAGCCACAAGATTAGAAATTATGTTTTAGGAGTCATGCACTGGAGGCTGTAAGATTGTGACCCTCCCTAAACTGCTCCTAAAATCAGTGCTTGAGATATTTTGCATACCCTTCACTTGATAGATCAGCTGGCACCACCCAGATAGATAAACTGGCTCATCTGATCTTGTGGTCCCCACCCAGGAGCTGACTGGGCACAAGAAGACAGCTTCGACTCCCTGTGATTTCAGCCCTGACCAGTCAGCACTCCTGGCTCACTGGCTCCCCTCTACTTACCAAGTTATCCTTAAAAACTCTGCTCCCCGATTGCTAGAGGAGACTGATTTGAGTAATAATAAAACTCCAGTCTCCTGCACAGCCAGCTCTGTGTGAATTACTCTTTCTCCACTGCCACTCCTCTACCTTGATGAACTGGCTCTGTCTAGTCTGTGGGCAAGGTGAACCCCTTGGGCAGTTACATTATCACGACTGATTTCCAAAGAGATAATTTTTTCTGGACAGTCAAATAATAATAATCTTGACTTCCATTTGTATTATATTTTTAAATCCATCATATTCTCTGACTGGATTCTCTTAACAACCCTCTGAGGTAAGCCTCATGATCCTCTTTTTTACCCATTAGGAACTAGGGCAAAGAAAGATTAAAATGTACCACAGCATCATAGATAGTTACAGAGATGGCACAACTCATCATGGTGGGACATCTTTCATGACAGAGACTATGTTAAGGCCTTCATGTGCATTATCTTGTTTTATCCTTGCTTGAGTGAGTAGCCCGGTTATTAGTAGCCCGGCTAGTAGTAGTCCAATTTTGCCCACGAAAAAATTTTAGTGAGGTTGAGGTTACCCATCCGGGATGCAACATATCCAGGATTCAAATATGTTTTGCTGGAGGGGGTATAGCTCAGTGTGGGAACATTTAACTGCAAATACATGTTGCCAGACTTCAAAGCCCACACTCCTAATCACTTTATCCTGTTGCATCTATACGTTAGTTCAGTCTCATTTAATACTTTATTTATTCACCAAATAATTGTGAAGGTCCCATTTTGTTCCAGGCTCCATGCTAGGTGCTAGGAAGAAAAAAAAAAAAAAAGAAAAGAAATAAGACATGGTCTTTGGTTAAGGAGGGGAAATTTTATATGTAAAAATATAATGCAATGAGTGTTACAGGAACTTTGATAGAAAAAATGTGTAAGGTCAAGTGGGGACAATTTAGTTTGTATCATTGATTTCTTAGCTTTTTTTTTTTTTTTTTTGAGACATAGTTTCACTCCATTACCCAGGCTGGAGTGCAGTGGGGCAATATCGGCTCACTGCAGCCTCTGCCTCCTGGGCTCAAGCGATTCTTGTGGAGCAGCTGGGACTACAGGTGCCCACCACAATGCCTGACTAGTTTTTGTACTGTTAGTAGAGACGGGGTTTCACCATGTTGGCCAGGCTGGTCTTGAACTCCTGGTTTCAAGTGATTTGCCCACTTTGGCCTTCTAAAGTGCTGGGATTACAGGTGTAATACCCTTTCTAGAAATCTATGACTCATAGAAGATAAGTTTGGGTGGGCCTAAAGACACAAGCCGTGAATCTCAAGTTGATGTTGGTCTCTATGGCTGACTCAACAATTAACCTGGCTTTTTCTTCCTTTCCATGAAGAAACTTGATGCAGGCGGAGCTATTTTAATAAGTAAGTAAGATTATTGATATGTCACATTGGGCAATGGTAAGGGTGAACAATGAAAATGATCAGAAACCATTTGCTAAATGTTAAAAGCCCCAAAACGCAGTCTTAATTATCTCATTAATCACAGATTAAATACGATTTCAGAGTTTAAGGTCAAATTTTTGTATTAGTCTGCTTGAGTTGCTATAATGAAATACCACAGACTGAATGGCTTAAACAACAGAAATTTATTTTCTCACAGTTCCAGAGGCTGAGATATCCAAGATCAAGGTGCCAGCAGACTCGATTCCCTATGAGGGCTGTCTCCCTGGCTCGCAGATGGCTGCCTTCTCTCTGTGTCCTCACGTGGCAGAGTGACCTCTCTGTCTCTCCCTCTTCTTGTAAAACCACTAATCCCATCTTGAGGACCCTGCCCTCATGACCTCATCTAACACTAGTTATCTCCAAAAGGCCGCTTTTCCAAGTACCATCACGTTAAGGGTTAGGATTTCAACATATGAATTTGGCAGGGAGACAAGTCAGTCCATAGCAGTGTAATTGTGCAATCAACAACAGTGTGAGAACTAATTATATAATCACACACATTTATTATTCTGTTTCAAGCCTGAGGAAACCACATTATCTTACACCCTTATGAATTTTAAATTTTTAGTGTGATGTCTCTGAGAAGTTTGAAAGAAAAACTCAGCTATTTGCTTAGATGCTAAAGTGAGCAGCAGCATGGTAGAATTGGCAACAAGAAACAAAGAAAGAATCACATTCTGCTAGTATGAGTTACGAATGAGAAATTTCTGCCCAAAGTCTTGGAACCAAATAAAAAATTAGCATTAGAAAGTTAAATACCAAAGTCATGCCTTAAAGCTGCTAGTAACATTTGACAATGTTGATCTAATTTTGGGATATGTTTGCAGCTAGAGTTAGGATTTTATTACAGTGAGAATTAAAATCAAATGTTAGCAGTGAACAATTATTTGGAGATCACAAATAATGATATTGTAATTTTTTAGAAAATCCAGTATTTTATTTTCTAGGCAGAGCAAAAGCGATTTTGAGTCATAAAGAATGATACATTTAAAGACTTGGGGGTTTGAACTCCACCAACACAATATATCTTGACAAATCACTAACTTCTTTGAATTTTCTTATATGTGAAAATTTCCTTCCCTCCCTCCCTTCCTTCCTTCCTTCCTTCCTTCCTTCCTTCCTTCCTTCCTTCCTTCCTTCCTTCCTTCCTTCCTTCTTTCCTTCCTTCTTTCCTTCCTTCCTTCTTTCCTTCCTTCTTTCCCAACTTAGACTTATTAAGGGTCTATTCTGTACTCATTAAGGACACCAGTGTTCAGGGAAAAATTCTCGAAGCTGAAAAAAATTTTCTCATAAGATGGGTTTAAATAAGATTTTGTTAATAAGAAAGGATTGTAAAAGTGTTCAACATTTTAAGTATATTAAGTTCTTTTCCCATTGGAGTTGACATCTGATTTCAGGATTAATAAGACAGGGGAGTTTTGTTCATGGGTTTATTAAAAGAAATAAGATTAGTGACTTAGATAAGTTAACTGAAGTCATTAAACCAAATTATTTTGTATAGTTCCTCAAGTCTTCTGCATTTTCAAAACAGTGCATTTTACTTTTAAAATAAATGACATAATACTAATTATGTATTCTGAATTTTAGGAGAAGTTGAAACTCTACCAAATTCAACCTTATTACGTATTGTGAAAGTTACCATACAAAATCCACTGAGCCACATAGGGTTCCATGACGTGGTAGATCAATAGCAAAAAGATTAAAATAATATACATTTTGCTCTCATTCCCAGCACCATGACCTCACATTAACTGCATGTCTTCCAGGCATTGCAATACCAGTCACTGGCCTTTCGTTGCTGTGCACTGACCTCTCAGGGGCTGTGGGGATGGTGACATTGTAAGCCCCTGTCGTTTCCAACCTTGTCCCCATTATCACTCTTTATGTTTCCCTGGCTTAACATATTGAATGAGAAAAGAGAACATGATTGGATGGCTGAAAGAAATCACACCTTCCAATTTCCCCTGAGAAGCCTCTTGGGACGCGGAGGGAGAGAGCAATTCTGCTTTTTAATATGCATTTTTCGTAAATGCCTCAGAAATGAGTGCTGCCTCTGAATCACTAAAGCCAATTACATCAATCTATCATAAAATGTTCTAAAACGCATCTCTTCTCTTACAGAAACACAAAGGAACATATCCCAAATGTATACTATAAAAGGCTCTCCCATAGTGGAGTTGCTTAGAATTAAGAGCTACATAAATTGAATTTCAAATCAAATGGGCCTATTAGTATAATAATTGTTCAAAATGGGATTCTAGGTCTCAGGTTGTCAATGCTACAGTATGTTTACAAGGTCTGAGCTTGTCCTTGACATTTTGACTATTGTTTTCTTTTAGGGTATCCAAGACATGTTATATAAATTCATGTTATATAAATTCATGTCTATTTTACTCAGATTTTAACAATTTAACAAATACTTCCAATGTGGTCATTTTACTCAGACTGCTTAGCCTAGTATTAAATATTGTAAAACTGGTATTTACTGAGAAGAGTTTGGATCATTTGTAGAACTTTTTGGGAGAAGAGAGGCTTGAATAAACTAAGTTTAACTTAAGTAGAAAACCCACAAAAGTAAGGCATTCTGTTTATTAGCGTTTTACATCAAGTTATCTATTAAAGAAAATAGTTGTGTGGAATTCCATTTTAAGCGAACACTGTCATTTTTGATAGCAGTCTCAGGAGAATGAATCAGTGGTTTTCTTTGAGCAATTGGTTTGTTTGTTTTTATCTCAGTGGATTCTGAGTATTTTATAACAGATGCTTCCCTCTACATTTTATCTGCTAGAAACATTAGCACCCATACACATAGTTCACTTTTTGCATGTTTATCAGACTTTATAGCAAGTGCTTTGTATACTAATATCACTCCTAATTCTATCTTTTCTTATTGAACTTTATTCGATTCACCCCACTTATAACAAATATATTTTTTATCTTGTTACATTATATCTTTTTTGAGTTTTCTTAAGTATTTTTCTCGAAACAAGATATAGTACAAATAAATACTATTCATAATACTGTTTGCGTGATTAATGAAAGCATAGGAAATGATAAACATTAATATTCAAAAGTCAAGTGCCATTAGGTAATCCTCAAGTAAATTACTTCAAGCTGCAGTTTAGAAACAAAATCCTGCTAGTTTTTTATTCAATTAATTCTAAAGTATATGTAAGTCCTAGCTACACAAGACTGGGCAAAGAGATGGGGAATCCTGTTTGTTTTTAAAAAACCTACATAGAAAAGAGTGGGGACTTAGGTTGCTTCAGACTGTGCCTGGTAGGTGTTTAATTTTTCCTGTTGGCAATTGCTGCATTTGAAGATTATGGAGCCAGGCCAAGGTTGATAATGAATAATTTTCACCAGTCCAGTCATACCAGTTGTTAAACTATCGAAATGCTTTCATTAGAAGTATTTAGTAGAGAAGACTTGCCTTACACCCCCTTAGACTGGCAGTACCTCCTAGTCATTCTGGCCATCCTGGCCATCTTCTTAAATTCCTTGGTCTCACCTACGAACTATCAACTTGACACCATAAATGGCCTCTAGTACCCTGCTTCGTTCTGATTGGTTAGTATCTCAAAGTAATAATTACAAACTTTTTGAATATTACTCGTGGGTTAAGTCTACACATGCAAAAAAGGTAGAATCTTGCAAAACCAGCTGGTAAATTAGAATGCCAAAATGGCAAAACAAACAAGCAAACAAACAAACAAACAAAAATCCAGGCTCTCTCTACTAAAAAAAAAAAGGGCTGAAGGTGGGAGGAGACATTTAAAATGATTTTGGATAAAACCTGCAACCAATCAATGAGCCAGTTAGTAAAGCATTTTTGAGTTTTTACTATGTCTATGTGCTAGGCATTTTAGAAACTATAAAGAAATGTAACACCTGGTTGTGGAAGTGACAATATCCCTGTGACAAGATGATTGCCAATCCAGGCAAGGAATATGTTTCATAGACGTCAGAGGATAGAGAGAACAGGGATTGAGTACAATTAAGTAAACTTACTGAAGGAGGTAGGACGTGAGCTGAGTCTTAAAGAATGAGAAAGATTCACGAAGGTGAAGATAAACAAAGTTAATTTTATCCTTTTGTAGATAAAATTATCCTTAGAGTGCTGTGCCACAGTCTTAATAGAAAGAACCAAATATTCAGAGTCAGATTTGAGTCTACACCTCAACCTTACCACTGACTAGATGTAGAATTTTTGTAAAGTCACTCAATCCTTCTGAACCTCAGCTCAGCATTGTTGTGAGGATGGAGCAATATTGTTGATTGTAATGCCATTAGTAATAATAAACTTATCTACATGATCATTTGTGTCACATCCCTATCAGATTAAGAACTGTGATTGTTTTTGGTCTGTGCCCTTGTGTGAGACCAACTCTAGGTTCATGGACATGTGGGTGTCCTGAGTATTCCTGGTGGCCCAATGTTTTAGGGAAGAGAGTGGCCTAGAAGTTTTAGGCAATGTTACTGCTGGTGGTCTAGAACTTTTAGGGAAAACAGTAATTGCTCTTCAGAAGGTCAATTTTAGGCTGGCTTTGAATTCATCAGCTAATCACACAAGATTCCATTTTTTGCTTAAATAGACAGATATAACTAGTGACCCATATCCTTAAAAACTTTGTTCAGATACTAATTAAATTCCTTCCTTTTGCACTTAGCTATGCTCCTATTGAGGTATGCAGACCTTACTTCTTGACTCCAGGTCTCCAAAAACCAGAATTGGGTGCTCTGAACGTGCTCAAGAGAAAGTCAGAATTGAAACCCATTCTGTTAAAACCTGCTGTAAGAAAAAAAACCTACAAAGAACTGTATTTGGTCATTGCAATTCCAGAGATGTAGAAAAATGTGTTTTCTAAAAGATGCAAAAATATGTGAGACCTCTTTATAACACATGGTATGTTAAGAAACAGCTGTTCAGCTACGACATTAAAATGCTGGTTCTTGGGATGGGTCTCGTCTTATTTGCATTTGTAAATATGTATTGGGTGGAGAATCTGGATAAAATATCACAGAACTTTATCTTTAGTCTCTGGGATTTGAGTTAAACTTTAACTCTTTTGCATTGCGTTTGGTTTTCTTCTTTGTCCCGTTGGTTTCTGACCGAATATGAAAACAGAAACTTCCCAAGAGGTTTTGAGGGAGTAGAAATGCTTCTCAAAATTGAAATAAAAATCTCATCATGGGCACATATTCTGGACTGCTTCCAGGGAACAGCAGCAGTTAGAGAAGGATTTTAAAAGATGGGAGAAAAAAGAGTGACAAGAAGGCGAAATGTGTAATTTTTTTCCTTTCCTTTATTTTAACTAATTGTTTTTGGTGCAGAAGGTTATTGCTACTTGGGAATTTCTTATGGCTTGGATACTATGAGAATCTTCTTTTCTAAGAAGAAAAGGCCAACTTAATTTGTATCGTCGAACTTAAAAAAATCAGATTCAGAACACTGGACTATTGTGTAAATGCATTGATTTGGGGGAAAACATATTGTAATGAGAGGAAAGGAAAAGGGCAGTATACAGAAACACCTGTTGATTCTAAGGTCCCCGTGATTTTATTCTTCCTTTTCTGTTTCTCATAAACTTGTTGAGAGACAGAGTCTCCCCTGGATATCCTGGGATATTCCTGACAGGAGGTTTTCCCAGATGCAATATTGAGCAAGGTAGCCTCAGAGCAGCTTTAGACTAGAATATTAGAATAATTATTTTTTAAAGTGTTGTGTTTCCAGCTTCCAGAGTCTTTTAAATTACACATTAGCTAGTTCACCCCCCCAATGGAACTAAACTATCATGGAGTCACAAAGGAGAAAACAATTGGTGCTTCAAACTGGTATTATTCAATTCTTAAACATGACACCTTGCCTTTCACATCACCTTTGGTATATCGGACAGGAGACCACTACCTTTGTCAGTTATCACATACATCTTTTTTCTAGACATCTTAAAGATCAATTTCTGTATAATCAATTTGATCCTGCAGTCAAGCAGATGGGTCTCTGGTTACTTTTAAACTATAAGATTAAACCTTGCATATACAATGCCCCAATATGTAGCCCTTTCTATTTATTTCCAACTGTTAGTCAAATTGATGAATCTTAGGATTTTGAGAACCTTAAATGGAATCTTCTCTACAATATTATTATCTACAGACCATCCTAGTCAAGGATTTGGCTGACTGTTAGAAAGTACTTTCTTATGGAAAATGAAGTTCTATTTTGCCATATTGTCATGTTCTGGACTAAGTTTTACCCTTTTGGTATTTTGTGATATTCTAAGTTTTCTGCTACATAGTAGCCCTTGAAAAACTGAAGAGAGCTGCATTTACAGGAAACTATAGATCTTATCCCTCATTTTCTTGTCAAATTCAAAATAATAGTCACAAGCTTTCTGCTTTAGTGTTCCTCATTTCGACTTAGTCCTTTAGGCCACCTATTTCTCTGCACATTCTCTCAATTTTTACTTCTATGTCAGGGTATAATCAGGAAAGCAGAAAACATACTAGGTATTTCACAAGATAATTTAGTATAGAGAATTAAACAGGTGTTGGAGGAATGAAAAAAGCAAAAAGCAAATACTGAGGTCACACACAGCATTTGCGCAGTATTTGAGGTTACACAGCCTATAGCAAGAAGCTACCATTCTAGGAATGGGGACACAAAGGGAAATTTGTTGTTTGGGAAGGGTCTCACAGAGCTGGGATGCAGACATTTGAGGAGAGGGTGCTGTCCTGACTGCTTCTGGTTCCTCAGCAGCCTGAGGAGGAGCTTTGTGGAGCTGGTCCTCAGACCTCTGAGGAGGAGTGCTAAGCTATGGCCACACCTCAGTAGCTCAAGGAGCCCTGTGATGCTGGGAAGGGGATGGCGGTTGCTGGTATTGGCACCATGGCAGCTTGGAGGAGGGCCTCTGTTAAGCTGGGACTCATTCCTTGAGTGTGGGGAGCTGCCTGCCTGGTGATTTTATCCCTAGGAAGAAGGAGAAGCCCTTGGTTCTGAGATTGCCTAAAATGGCTGGACCCAACAGGAAAAAGAAGTAACCTTCCCTTCTCTAGTGCCTCTTATGGCTAAGAGGAAGTCAACTGTCAGAGGAGAAATGTGTTGTGCTGCAGATCTCCAACCACGGCTTCCTGCAGCTGAGTAAAGAGAGATGGGTTTGGAATGGAGAGAAATAGCCTAGAAAATTACTTTTTAAAATTCATTTTAAAAATCTTTTGGTGAGAAACTCAAATAGAGTTTTGAGTTTCAATTTCAATTATATTTTCAAAGAAGGATTACATTACTAATATGAATTTTTGCCTTTGTATTCATGTGTAACCATATAGGAAGGGCTGTGCTAGTCATTCCTATTTATTTTATTCGTTTTTTAAAAATATTATTTTTAATTTGACTTTCTTGCAAATCAAATTTTCTCTAGCTTGAAGATTATGAATTTCTTCTTTGGAGACTTCTTCCTGTCTCAAACATATTTCTTCTAGTGTCTAACTTCATGAAATGGAGAATATGAGTACAACAGAACTACTAAAACTCAAATTACCAAAATAGAAAAGCTACAGACTAGCTTGCTAGGGAAGTTAAATTCAGGTAAAATTAATAACACAGACTTCATTCAAAACTTTCCTTGTCAGAATGGCAAGGATAAAGAAAAAATATATTGATGTTGAAGTGCTGCTTCTTCCATTGAAGAAAAGTGAAAAAAACACCTTTTTACTTAACAGTCTTGATTTTATCCTTCACAGTGAAGGAAAGCATTCGCTGTAAATTCATACACCGAGTATGCAAGAGAAAGAAACCTTTGGCCTTCTCCAAATCTTTCCAGGGTTTTCTGTATTGAGAATGACTAAGACCAGTGAAAAATGAGAAAAATGATTTCCTGATCTTGAAAATGCATTCTCTTTTTTTTTTTTTTTGGCATAAAATTAAGAACACTGTTCTGGGAATTCACATTGCTTATTTCTAGTCCTGGCTCTGCCATTAAAGACTGAGACCATTTGCAAGTAGTTCCTTGAACCTCAGATTTCCTGTATGTAAAAAAGGAGTATGACCTCTCAGTTTAGTAGTCTGAGAAGAACAAGTCTTTCTAGAATGTGCTTCTTTTTGTTTTGTCTTTTAAAAGTAGGGGCTTTGGGAAAAAGAGAAGAGGGGTAACTATAACATCTTATCATTTTAAAAATTTGTTTCAGTGTTAGTCTTCTTTCTTCCTTCTGAATTTCAGTGGACTATGGAGTTGACAGTCATTGTGACATTTTAGAGCCAGGCCTTGGTTCAAATTTTATTTTTGCCTTGTAAGCTGTGATATGTGAAATTACATAACGTCTCTAAGCCAAAGTGTCTCATCTATTCAGTCATAAAGAGTGATATAAAACCTGTCCCAAATGTTTTTGAGGAAAACATGAGTTAATAAATGTAAGGTTACAAACATAATCCTTCATACCAATAATATTAATAAAATTCTTAGTAGCAATAGCTAATCAATATTCTTGCTTGTGCTTCTCTGGTATACTGGCATGCAATGCAATGACAGCTATACTTGCCTGCACACTTCAATGAAAGCATTTGACTAACTCATATGCAGGGTGCAGCCCACAGAGTGCATAGGTGCTGCTACATTGACCTTAGCCTGGATTTCTGTGTGCGTGTGTGTGTGTGTGTGTGTGTGTGCATGCATGTGGAGAATGGCTGAGTGAATTTCCCACCCTGTGTCTTTTGTTTCCTGGTATATAAGAATTTCTGGATAAAACTGTCTTTCTCTGCTGTAGAACAAAAGATAAGTCCAAACTCTCCTTAATGTCAGGCTTGTAAACCATGTAGGGATAGAGGAAAGAAATATTGACATTGTCATACATGGATAGGTGAGGCTATGGAAGAAATTATTAGTGCTTAATGGCACGAGGTTGGTTCTACTCCTTCCAAACTACATTTTCAAACAATACAAAATTATATGATGATTTAGTGATTTACTAATGTAGCTTCATTATGAGTTAGCTTCTTTTTCTTCAATATCTAGTTCAACATTATTTAAAATTTTAGGAAACAAAGACCATGAAAGTTTAAATACCCTGCTCCAGAATACTAGCGAGTTTAGGTAACATTGCAAATGGAAAGTATCTGTGGGCCTCTTTATCAAATTCCAGAGGCTTAATTGTTACAAAGGCTTGCTGTTTGTCCCAGCCACCTTTGCTATGGGTCCCAGGCCCACAGCACTTTGCTTTTCAGCGCAACAGATGGTGCCACTCAACTTGTGCCTTCTTGGTAAACACTCTTTCCATGCTGGTCACAGGCTCAGTAACAGCAGGCGTCTACATCAGAGCCTGCTGCGCTGATCCAAGCTCAGGCTCCTTGTTTTCTCACAGGCACCAGGTCTCCTTTCCCCACCCCTGTTTATTCTGAACTTCTCAGTAGCTCAGCACAGCAAGTCTGACAGGACCTGTCTTCCTAGACTGTTAATTTCACAGTCGGATGAGTAGAAAGGTAATTTATATGGGTCAGTCAGATTTAAAATGCTGCTGTGTCTCTTGACGAGGTGGAATGAGAGGATTTAAAAGAATTATTAGTGTGGTCCAGGGCGGCCATCTGTGGTCTTTTCGACACAGTCCTATACCTTTTCCATTTGGTAAATGCCCCACGTGGCCTCCACATGTTGACTATGGATTACAACCAAGATGAGAAGCAAGCCACTGGGGGAAGATTTTTGTTTTCATTTATTTTTTAATTAATTGCAAACTTCCTCTTTCATTTGGCTTGCCATGCTTTGCAGATCCTGGTGACACAGGAGCTCTGCCAGCATTAGGAGCCACTGTGCCGAACTGTGAGAGACTTAAAAGCACCAGCCAGCTGCTTTGCACTCAGTCCTCAGGGAAGGTTGAAATAAATTTGCATGCTTGGCATTCACCTTCCAAAATGGCCTGAACAATGTTGCTGAAATCCATGTTTCTCCTTCCTTAAATCTCTTGTTAAATAATATTTATAATTATAAATCATCATTTTCAAAACGTATCTGTTAACTTTTAGTGGGTGAATAGAGGGCCTAGAGGTATTTTAAGGCACAAGTCCACAGAGAGGTTTTCTTGCCATTCAGGGATTTACTGACACTCCTGGACCTAGCTGGTTTGTACAGGGAAGAGAAGAGAAGATGTTGAAAGGCAGAAATGCCAAAAGACAGGGGTTGGGGAATCAGTCACATCTGTTTTGGGGTTAGACTGATGTGAGTTGCAACCTAGCTCTGATGATGAATAACAGCATCAACTTAGCCAAAATTATTTAACACTCTCTCATCACCCTGATCCTCGATCTTCAGCTTCTTCATCTGTAAAATAGTTGTCATGAGAGCTAAATACAATGTATATGAAGCACTTTACACCTATGTTGCATGTTCTGTAGATGGTAGCAATTATTACTATAATCTAACAGGAGAGCGGAAGTATAAATTATCTAAATATTGAATCATGTGTCTTAAAATCTAAATGGAAAACTTCCTGTTTCAACAAAATGATTAGCTAGTATAATGAAAACATCCTCTTGCTACAAACACCTAGGAAACAGGAAAACATTTAACAACAACAACAACAACAACATTATTACTGGATATCTGAACCCCTGCAAAAGAAATAGAATTCTCCCTATGTCTAATAACTGAGGCGAGAACTGAAAACTTAAACAGCAATGGAAGGAAGCTAACCCTGCCTAGGTGGAGAACTTTGTCCTAGGAAGCCAGATGCTTGGGTTTTTACAACCTAGATGGAGCCAGGGAAGGAGGCCTTGGGTCCAGGCAAGTAAAGAAAGGTAAAACAGACTGTGCTTAAAGCCAAGACCTTAGGCATTTTCAGGGTAAGTTAAAAGGTATCATTAAAAAATCCACTCAGGCAGCTTGGGGTGATGAGAAGGAAAAGTAGAAGCTCTGAAAAATGAAGCCGTTTGGCGTCTGCCCTGGAAATCACAAGCCATTACCTCACTGGAGTTTGGAGTTTGACTTTACAATTCCTGCTTGTTTGGGAAATCCCAAGCCTAGAAATTAATATGCAATTTGTCCAAAGAAAGTAAAAAGAAGAGAATATAAAGGAAATGAATAAAAGTTAATGAAATAGAAAAAAAGCAAACAATATTGAGTGTCAATAAAACCAAACATTGATTTTTTGAAGATAAAATAGGAACAATTTGAGTAAGACTAATGAAAAAAGAAAGAAATTTGACATAGATAAATTATATTAGGAATAAAAAAAGACAATTGCCGTGTGTGTGTGTGTGTGTGTGTGTGTGTGTGTGTGTGTGTGTCCAGAAGCTACTTTGGTGTTAAACATGAAAGTTTTAGTTAAAAAAATAAAATTATAGAAAAATTGCCAAATTTACCAAAATGACTAAGGAACTTTGTAATTGTTAAAGAAATTTATTCAGCACTTAAAAGTAAATCCAGATGAAATTCATCAGACTCCAAGGGCTAAACGAGCAAGTGCTACAAATTTGAGAAATACATAATTTCTTTTTAATATAAACTCCTCTTGATAATAGAAAAAAGAAATGCTCTACAACTTGTTCCATGAGGTTGATAAAAATGTGAAACTGCAGTTTTCAGAGCTCTAGTACCACAAAGGAACAATTTGTCAGAACTGTAGTATCACAGAGGAAAACTGCTAGCTGATTTCGTTTATGAAAATGATGTAAAATCAATCATAAATAAAATATTAACAAAACAAGCCCGACAATTTATTAAAATATATAGCATGACCAAATGGGGTTCATTTTAGAAATGCCAAAATGATTAAACATTAGACCAACATTTATTAATTTTGTTTACCATATGAACAGATTGAAGATGCAAAACAATTATCTCAACAGATTCAGAAAAATTACTTGATGAAGTTTAGTACTCACTCAGGGTAAAAAACAAAGAAATCTGTAAATTTATAATAAAATTGGAAAATGAGAAAACTTCCTTAACCTGATATAGACTATCAATCCAAAACTCTCATAAATATTATACCTAGTAGAGAAACATTAGAAACTTCATCTAAGTCTCTTGTAAATGATGCCTGCAATTACTATGTCATTTAAATATTGTACTGGAGATTTTAGTAAGTGCAATAAGACAAATAAATTAATTAAAAAATTTTAATGTGAAAAGATCAGAAAGGAAAAAATAAAATAATCATTATAATTGATGATATAATTGTCTACATGGAAAAATAAATCAATAAGAAAATTTATAAACTATTCATACCAGCAATAGTTCAGCTAAATTCCTAGATGCAAGAGCAACATACAAAATCATTACTGTATCTTTATACCCTCCCTAAAATTTAGTAAATGTACCTAAAGATAAGTCTAACAAAAATGTGCAATATGTTTATGAAGACAATTATAAAATTCTACTGAAGGACCTAAAGGAGGTATTGAATGCATGGAGAGAAGATATGTGCAGTGAGGACAATACTTAGTATTGGAGGGTTACAATTCTCCAATTAATTTATGAAGTAAATTTAGTTTTACAGACTATAAGAAAATGCAAAGTGTTATACAAAAGTAAATATGGCTGAGAATGGTTTAAAATGTTTTTATAGAAAGAAATAGAAAATGAGGTGTAGGTGGAGAAGGAGAAGAAAAAGAAGAGATTCACCCCACTCTGGGCAAAACTTACTTTATAGTCATATTAAATGAGATGGTGTTATTGATGTGGGGAGAGAAATAGATCAATGGAGAAGAATACGGAGCCTAGAAACAGACCCATCTCCCTGTGAGAACTTTGTGTAGAGTGGCCTTATAAATCCACTCATCAGTAAACAGTGCTACAACAACCGGCTATCCACATAGAAAAGAATGCTAGATTTCTTTTTCACACCATACACGAAAATAAACCAAAGCTGGATTAAACACTAAATGTAAAAAGTAAACCTTTAAAAATTTCAAGAAAAGATAAAGAACAATATTTTATGACTTCAGGTGAGAGATACTTCTTGAACAACAGAAAACTATTAAAGAAATAGTGATAAATTTGGCTTCTTTAAATTAAAAACCTGTGCATGACAAAATATTCCATAAATGGAGCAAAAAAGCAACCTACACAGAAAGAAGATATTTTCTACCTATACAATTGGCAAAGGAATGGTATTCAGAATACATAAAAGCTTCCATATATCAGTAAGGAACAGAAAACAACCTATTTAAAAATGAGAAAAGGATATGAAAAAGCAATTCACAGAAGGGGAAACTAGAAGATTTCATAAATATATGAAAAGATATTCAACTGCACTGATACATAGAGAATATATATTAGAATAATATAAAATACCATTTCATCCCAAGAGATAAGAAAGACAATAAGTCTATTATCACCAAATAATGGTAAAAATGTAAGTAAACAGAAAACAGGTAATACTAGCAGGAGGATAAATTGGTACAACCACTTTGGAAAACAATATTTCATCAATTAGTAATGATGGAAATGCATGCATCCTAAAGTTCTAAAATTCTATTTCTAGTTACACGTCTTAGAAAAACTCTTACACATGTGCACAAGGGTCATCCACCAAGATTTTCACTGCAGCACTGTTTACAAAAATAAAAAAAGTGAAGGCAATATTAACTGCTTCTTGGTAGGGAACTGGAGAGATAAGCTGGGTTTATTTATACAGTCAGTATTGTACAGCAGTTAAAATGAATTCATTAACTCTACATATATCAGTATGAATTAATCTCACAGAGTATGTTTAATGAAAAAAGCAAGTTGTAAAAAGATACATGCAATAATTGTATCATTTGTATAAAATGTAAAAATACAACAACCGACAACATACATTATTTATGGACACATGCATAAGTGATAAAATAGAATAGCTTAAAAGGCAAAGATAATTCATACTTGATCAGGGTGCTTGTCATGCAAAGAGGGGAAGGAAAGCATGTTTCTGGTGGAGATTTACCTGTGCCTGTACTTTTTGTTTCTGGTAAAAATTCAAACAACAAAGAGGCATATTAAGCAAATGTGATAAAACAATGACAGTAGGTTTCGAATATGGTGGATATGTAACGGCTGTATTATTTCTGTACTTTTCTATTTGTTTGAAATGTTATAATTGCAACCAAAAATTTAAAAAGTTAAATAGGCAAGATGTTTTATATATTTAAGATGGAGCTAAGAGTCCCATTCTTCCTGTGGAGGTTTGAATATGTCTCCAATCTCCAATGTCTTCCCTCTTGAGAATTACTGACATGCATAGGAAGGAATTGTTACCTGCTGGTGTTTTGTTGCAACTTACTACTTGTGGTTTTTGTTATCAAAATGATGGGGTTTTTATTTCCCCAATTTGAAATATATTTTAATATTAATTATGTTTCTTTAAATTGAATGTGCTATTTGGAAGTGCTTATATATGCTCTCTCCAACCTCATCTCACTCCAGCCAATTAGGATTCACAGATACAAAAAATTAGTAGTACACATATGTTTTTTTTGAAAAGTTCATTAACAGGGAGTTGGTGAGGTAACAGAATAAGAGTCATTAGAGCCAGGAGTCCTGGCTTCTCTCTCTATTTACTAATGGCATGACTGTTTTCTGAACTCTTCAGTGTTGCAGCTCCTTTATCTTTAAAATGGAAATGTTGACTTATCTCTAAATCCTTTCCAGCTCTCAGGTTTTGTAATTTTATGAAGTGTGTAGGTGAAGTCAGTCATAAAACTAAGTGCAACTGAAATATATGAATTGAGGCCTCAGTCTCACAGTATCTCTTCCTCTGTCTTTGCCAGAGTGTCACTGTTTTTGGATGAAGGTAATGAAGGCTGAAATTTGAAAGCCAGTGTTTTCTGAGAAATATATGCCATTATTGTTCATGAATGTCTGGCAGAAATGGATTTAAAAATAAGCAGGTGAGATTAGCATGCTCCTTGAACGATTATGGGAAATAGGACAGGTGTGTTTTGAACAGAAGGTGAGGTAGAAAGGTGTTAGAAAGAGGAAAGCACTGCCATAGAGGGGTCCTCACCATTTAGAAAGATATATAGGGTACTGTGTGCTTGGAAATATGGATCCTGAATAGGGGGAAAGGGTATGGAGAGGGATATGGTGCAAAAGCAAGGACAAGCAATCACTGCACCAGTCCATGAAGGCAGCTTCCAGAGTCACCTCTTACATTTCAGTTAATGAAGCAGTTGCTTGGACACAGAAGGTGTCTAGATTTTTTTTTTCTGTAATTAGAACGGGTATTTAAAAATCCTTGGAACTGTGATAGGGATGGTATTCTCATCTTAGGCTGAAATCAAAGAGGAGGCATCTGTCAAACTGCCAAAGGAAATGCCCCAGCAGGTGTGATCCCTCATCACTTCAGCAGTCCTGTAACTACAGGATCCTAACTACCCTAAGCATTGTGCCTCTGTTAGAATTATGTTAGGGTTATATGAAAAAAGTAGAGGAAAAGATGGTACAAATACTTTTCACAATGAGCAATCTACTGTTTTATCATGTAGGAAATTTGAATTGGTGTTTAAGTTTTTAAGGATTCTACAGGAGAGATTTAAATGCAATTTCCTTGAGTCTTAGTTGCTAATTATTTTTACTAAGAGCTCTAAATTAAACATTCTCTATTCTGAAGGCTTTAAGGAGTTTAAAGCAATTGCTGTCACTGGAAATGTGACAGCATTCCATTCTCAGGAGTGGAATTTAATCAGCCACGTAAGGATGGTGACCTCAGAAAGACAGCCAGAAGCTTCAGCCTTAATTGTACTAAGAACTCAGTGTCTACACAAATGAAAAACTACCTTTGACTGGTGGAAAGCTTTGAAACTTAAAGTTCAGTGAATTTAAGGCCATCATGTGTGGAATAGCTAGAAGATCGCTTTAAAATTTGTCTTTCTACAGGCTGACCTAGTCTTACAAGCAACTCAATTAAAAAATACTTAAGATTGATGATTTGGGGGTTGAAACAGCAACCAAACATTTTTTTTTTCTGCCTGATTATACCCTAAATGATATTATAAATTATTTAAAAAAATTCTTTCAATTAATTTTGCTGCTGCTTTGTCAATCCCACCAAGGAAACTCTAAATATGTATTTTAAAAAGAATCTATAAATATAGTACCTATAATAGTCACGGAATCTGTAAATATAGTACCTAGAACAATGCCTTCTTACCAAGTGCATACCAATAAGCATTTCAATACTTAAGGATACATGACTCAGTCAAATGCTTTCAAATGCAGTTGGTTAACTCATTCTTCCATTTAAAAAAATATTCCACTAAAATTTTGTTTTCCTATATTCAGGTGCCCTAAAGAATTTGAGGAGAAAAATGTGTGGGTTACTGTAATAAGAAGTGGAGCAGGATTTTATTTTTTTCTCTCTCTGAGTTGTGGTAAGTCCCAAATCTGTGGTGGAAAAGTGCTAGGTATCTAGAATTCTAAATGCAGTGAACTAACAGTTGCTAGGACAAAATAACTTTCTGCAGAAAGTAAGCCCTGCAAATACAGTCCTTTCCCTCCCAATCAATAGAAGAGGACTTTGGGGGAGAGAAAAAGAGTTCCGTTTCGGGGAGCTCATGTTACTGAATATGGCTACATGCCATAAACATTGTGTTTTCCAGTTGGATATCTGCTTAGACAGCTGACTTGCCACTTGCCACTGTACGACTGAAAAGGAAAAGGCAATTTAAGAGACAGATGACAAACCTTCCAGGTAAACGGATGGCTGGGGCTGAGGCACACACCCTAGTTGTTCCCAATCCAACTTTTCTTGGTTCCCAGAGTTGTCTGGAATAAGTAGATGAGATGAGATGCTGTAGTGTTGCAAGACCTGCTGTGTCACAAGGAGTGAAAGGCACCGATCGTGGGCAATCTGTTGGGCATCCGCCAGAAGTCATAGGGTTCTCATCCGAATCTCAAGGGTATGGACCCTGTCTGGGAAATCTGCTAGGGGCCTCACTGCTCTTCTGCAGTGGGGCATGTTGGACCTACCACACATTTTCATTGAACCACAGACAACAAGCAAGAATGGTAGTCTTGGCCCAACTGGTAAGGAAAGGCAGCCTCCTCAGTCAGAAGACATGGCATTTCCCCTCTTTCAGACATGATATTCTCTTTTTACATGGCCACTATGCTAGTTTAATCTATCTTCATCTCTGTTACCATGCCAACAGATTTTTAACTGGTTTCTGTGTGTCTAGCCTGGTTTTCCCCCAGCCATTCTCCAAACAGCCACTAGAATGATCTTAAGGAAGGCGAATCTGGCCATCTCACTTCCCAGATTAAAACTCTGTGATGGTTCTGCGTGTAACCTTTAGGATAATTCAGATTCTTTAATTCTGCTTTCCTGGTCTTTCTAGCCTCATCTCTTTACCATAATGAGCTTCTTTCAATGCTTCTGCCTTGCCAAAGTGTTCTCTTTGATTTCTAAGATTTCATAGCATCTTCTACTCTGCTAGGAATGCTCTTTCCTCAAACACTGTCCCCTTTACCTCCCACCTGCTTTGGATCTGCTAGTTCTCACTTGACCTTTATTTAACAGATTAAATGTTGCTCGCCACAATACACCTGACTATTAGTTCCTGTAACATTTTCTGCTCCCTCCAGTGTGGGAGTGAAAACCTGCCTGTCTTACTCACGGCACTCTTCTGGCCCAGAGTACACACTTAATAGATATTTGCTGAAAGAATAAGAGTTAATTAGGGACCATTTAATCCTTGGGAACTAAAAAGATAAAATTAGTTACCTTAAAGAGATCAAAACTGGGCCCTCTGCCCACACCATATTAACTTCTGACTCAGACCAAATGCTAACATTACATCAAGGTATCAACTAGAGAGTAGTGAATATAATCCATCATGTTTTAGACAACAAGTAGAGGCAAAAAAAACCAACAACCAACAACAACAACAACAACAACAACAACAACAAAAACAAACCACGGTGCTTATAGCAGAGTTTATTCTAATAACCATGAATCACACACTTTCTCCTAATCTCAAACTGCCCAAACTATGTATTGTTTATCTTAGCCTTTTCTTGGTCTGCTACCTGAAAAATCGTCTTCTTGGTCTAATCAATTGTGTGTGTGTGTGTGTGTGTGTGTGAACCCAAGGAAGGCTTAGGCAAAATTGTGAAGTATTCAGATATACTGATATGGATTAGCTGTGTTCCCACGTAAATCTCACCTCAAATTGTAATCCCCATAAGCCCCATGTGTCAAGGGTGGGACCAGGTGGAGGTAATTGGATCATGAGGGCAATTTCCCCCAAGCTGTTCTTGTGATAGTAACTGAGTTCTCACGAGATCTGATGGTTTTATAAGCATCTGGAATTTCCCCTGCTTGTACCTGCTCCATCCTGCTGTGCTGTGAAGAATGTGCCTGCTTCTCCTTTGCCACTTACAATGATGGTAAGTTTCCTGAGGCCTCCCCAGCCATGTGGAACTGTGAGTCAATTAAACTGCTTTCCTTGATAAATTACCCAGTCTCGGGTATTTCTTTACAGCAGTATGGGAACCGACTAATACTCTATATTGAGAAGCCAGCCTGTGAACTTTCTCTACAGATTTCCTCCTCTCCTCAGGCTGCTCAGACCTTTCTTACCACAATCACTTTATGAGAATTTACTCCCTTAAACTCACCAAGAGTATCCACCCTTAAAAAAAAGTCAGATTGGGTGTTTTGATTGCTGTGTTAATTAGCTAGGACTGCTGTAACAAAGTTTCACAAACTGCGTGTTTTAAACAACAGAAATTTGTATCACAGTTCTGGAGGCTAGAATTCCAAGATCAAGCTGTCAGTGGGGTTGATTCCCATCTATGGACTGTGAAGGAGAATCTGCTCCCTGCCCCACTCCTAGCTTCTAGTGGTTTGCTGGCCGTCTTTGGCATTCTGTGGCTTGTAGGACCATCACTTCAATCTCTGCCTTCATCTTCACATGCTGCTCTCCTTTGTGTCTGTGCCCAAAATTCCCTTGATCATAAAGATCCCAGACATACTGGATTACAGGTTCACTCTATTGTAGTATGACTTCCTCTTAACTTAAATAATGATATCTGCAACAATCCTATTTTCAAATAAGTCACATTCTGAGGTCTACAATTTCAACATAAGAATTTAGGGGAAGGTCATAAATCAACCCATTGATGTCCCTTTAAAATAGGTACTATCAACTTTGAAGGAGCTCAGCTTAACGTACATTTGTAGAGATGAGGATTTCCTGGAAGTATTAGGGGGAGAAGCATGCATTAAGATCTTCCAGTTCTTTGGATGTTTGCCCTTTCATAGCAATCCTCAGACCTAGAGGGGACCTTCATGTGCCTGCACACAGAAAGCAGAACCAATTCCAGGTAAAAGGCAATCTGAGTGCTGCCTAAGCCCAACCACCCAAGGTTTTTAACTACTGTGCTGGCTAACTTACCTTCCATATTCTTCCTGAAACTGAAAGTTCTAGTTCATTTAAGTAGCAGTGCAATTAAGTGGACAGGATATGGGCTTCAGAATCACTTGGATCTGTGAGGAAGATCTCTGGGGTGGACCAAATCAAATAACATACTCCCTCTGAATCTCCGGATTCTCCAGTGTGAAATAGCAACAGTATCTCCCAGGCAATACTATTTGCATAGGGTTTGTGTGAGATTAACAGCAGATATGTATATTAAGTGCAACTTAAGCAACTCAAGGATGTATAGTCTTCGGTGACAAATGAGGTTATATTAGCATTTATAACCAGATTTCACTGGCCAGCTACCACCTTCTTTACAACTGCTATACCTCACATTTCACTTTCTCTCCTCCCATAATCCACCCAAGTAGTTCTAAAATTCCCAGGGAGACGTCTTAGCACTCAAAACAGCTTTGCCAGCCTCTTCTGCGTGGACTACCTTGCTTTTGCCATTTGTCTGTTTCCCCAGGATGATGCCTCCCCTCTGCCACTTTTGCTCTCTTTTGCTGTGTGAAGATGCTGTTTCTGCCCTCTAGATATACATTATCAGTTTGATCCTTGGGCTCTTTGGACTCTTGAATCTGTCTAAAAAAGTACTGAATATTCTACCAGGGATGTTAGATTTGCAAAGTGAAATAAAACGAATGAGTTCCAGCCTCCCCTATCACCATGCTGACCCTGTAATGAACACTTGTGATTGCTTCAAAGATCACTAGAGCAGCACCATCAGCACCTGTAGCTTCCCAACATGTGGTGGCAAGATGGGAACATCTTATTGGAATAACTCAAGGATTAGTAGGCTTGAAAATTTACTTAGAAGATTAAATAATATTTTATTGTGACTGCTTCTACTTTTCTACCCAAATCTTCTTTAATAAAATTTCTACTGCAGCCAGTGAAAATAGAGAGGAAGATTATAGTTTCAAGAGTTTTTGAAATGTGTTCTCTCCGGAAATTCACTATACACACAATTACTCAAACTCTGTAAATAAATGTGAGTAATGATTTTCTGAGACTCTGGACTTTCCCAACTGGAGCGGTGCACTGTCTCTCTTTGTGGGTACCTTCCCCCAGTGCCTGACATGCCTGCACTTGGCCTTTCTGACTCCTTGCCCTCATGCTGCCCGGCCCACGCAGCTTATTTAGGCTACTCCCCTGTGTGCATTCCTCTGCCCCAACCCTCCTGAATCCCTTCTTTGTCTAAGTGTTCATCACTTTTTCATAATCTTTGTTAAGAGGAGACAAATGTTCCAGGATAACACTTGTGGCCTTCTGGAAGCTCTACCCATTCTTTCCCGTTTTTATTTTAAAAATCAAACCTCCAGTTTCTCAAGCCTCACTCATTTACCTGCCATCTTCAAAATTTTGTCATATCTTAGTAACCGTGGTAGAATTTTCTTTGAACCAACTCTTATTTTAAACTTCAATCCTTATCCTAAGCAATAATATCTATGAAACAAGAACTTTGACCTGTAAATTATATAATACCTAATACATATTAAAGTAATATATAGCTATTAAAAAGTCCTTGTAAATAATCTTAGATAGCATCAGTGGCACCCTCACTAGTCTATGTCAATTACCATGCAATAGAACTTTCTCTGATAATGGAAATGTTGCATATCTGTATTGTCCAATACGGCAGACAATAGTTGCATGTGAGTATTAAGCACCTTAGATGTGGCTGGTGCATCTGAAAAACTGAATTTGAAATTTAATTAATCAATTTAAGTGTAAATAGCCACGTGGCTCACATCTACTGGGAAACAAGGACCTACACTGTGAGGCAATTAAACTAAATTATCAAATTATTTCTCAGGTTTTTTCCAGCTCTAAAATTTAAAAATCAAATCCCACAGGTAGGAATATCTGGGTGGACAGGAAAAGAGCATGGTACAAGAACTAACAATTTTGAGCAAGAGGGACCTTTTCAATATGGCTAGTGAATAGCACAGAACTTGATACCAAAAAAAATAAATAAATAAATAAATTCAAGGAGTGGCAGCTTTAATCAACCCTCGAGTCATATCTCCAAGATGGTGGCCTTGGTGATAGAAAAATAAGATTTAAGTGACCTTCATTAGTTAAAGATGGAGTTCTTTTTTTTGTCACCTTATCCATCAACCTGTTACAACAATTAATTCAGTGTTCATTGTGTCCAGAGCAGTTTATTAGAAAGGGGTACAGACTCCAGAAGCATAACCCCTGGTATGTGGTCAGGGGACTGTTAGTCAGGGATACATTTTATGGAACTTACAATTTATAGAGCTGGAAACTTTCAAGCACAGTTCTTTGTCCAACTTAGCTTCAACTTTAACAAACACAAGAGTACTTGTAGAGAGAAATTCTCCTCCAACGCATACTCTTCTGATGATTACCAGCAGGTCCACTGGCAGCAGCTGGATTGAGTGTCTGAGTCAGCCTGGCTGATTACCTTAATCACCTTAATCACAGAATCTACCCTCCCTGGAATGGCCTTAACATGGAGAGTGGCAGAATGGCAGAACTACCACTTTAAGCTGAAAACTCCTCGTTAGAACGTGTTCTGATGCCTTTAATGAAGAGCTTGTGATTTGTAGGAGGGACAAGATAATTTCAAGGCTTTGTCAATTCTTTGCTAGTTCTTTTCTTAGTAAAGAGTTTTCCAAGAACATCTTCGTTAGAATACATGGCACATCTTGAGAGGTGCTGCTGACGTCTAAGGTGAGCATCTTTTCCCGGACTGCTCGTTAACCCTTTAAAGTAATATATGGCAACTTTTCCTTCTCTATGTCTTAATTCTGAAGCCCCGTTAATCCACACATATTTGGGGATAGGGAGTGGAGCTTCCCATTCATTAATTGCCAGAATAAGAAACAGGGCCTCAAATATTTTTCATCTTGAACACTTATTAGTGGGCTCTCTCAATACACATTCAGTTTACTGGAGTCAGACTACCTAAGTATTCAAGTCACTGAACCAAGTTTATTGTCTGTACTATACTTCAAATGTTACATCAGAATATAAGGAGCAACAACATCAAACTTGCACACTTGCAGCAGCAACTCTATCATTGGAATTTTTATATCCTCTCATGATTTTATAGGTTTAAGCTTGTGAAACTAAGCCATGGGAGACTGTTTATTTTCTCCTGGCGTTGCCTTTTGGTAAAAGTTGCCATGGAAATAGTGGTGATGGGATTATGCAGTAATGTGTAAACAACTAGATTTTTCATAGGCATAACTCACATTCAGTGATTATAATAGATGACCTCTTTACTGAAATAACAAAGCATGAATATCAATTGATCTCTAATTACTAATATTCAGACAAAATTTTGAAGAATACACATTTTAGTTATAGCTAGGACTAGTTTAGTATACTTATCACAAATCTTAATTGCCCATAATAATTAGGAACATTAATCTTGGGGGCAGGAAGGCCTGGGTTTGAATTCTGGTGTTATTCTTCCATCTTCTGTGACCTAGTTAGACAGATTTCTAAACCTCTGTGTTTATCCAGTTTCCTTGTCTATAAAATGATGGTGATAAAATATAACTCAAAATTTTCTGTGAGAAGTAAATGAATACATGTCCATAAAATGATTAGGGTAGTCTCTAGCACAATGTAAGCGCCACGTAAATGACAGTGGTACAAGTTTTAACCAATCCTTGAAAACCTCTATCTTCCAAAATTTGTTCTAACTTTAAAATGTTAGATCATTTAGTTTTTAGAACATTCTAGAACACATTTATTCAGAACAAAATAATTATAGTGCATACTTGGTTATACAGTGTTATTTGGCAAGCACTGTTCTGTATGCTTCACGTAACTTATGTAATTGTCACAACAACCCAATGATGTAGGTAATGCGATTATCCATATTTTACAGATGAGAAAATCGAGGCACAGAGAGGATAAATAACTTATTCAAGAAGTCACAATGGAGGCAGGGTATGAACCAGCCCACTGGGCTTTAGAATTAGTGCCCTGACCATTAAGCTCTGCTGCCTTCTAGAATCAGAAACAAGGTTGTTTTATGCTTATAATTAATTTAATTACATTATAATCATAAATACAACATATTTTAATCAACTTTTTAAAAATGTATAAATAATTAAATCTTCACTACTCATTTGACCCAGGTAACCACCACATAATTTGCATCTCCCAGCCCCTTTTGATGAATATTTCTATTCAGAAGACCTTCTGCATTTGATTTAAGACTCAGGATTTCACTTTTCTGGAATAATTTAAAGTTTGTTGCATGTGAGAGAAGTTTTATTTTTTTCTCCAAATCTCTTACTCTTATAAAGTAAGTAAAACTATTTTTATTTGTAAAAGTCATCCCGAAAAGAAAACCAGCATCTGGTGCTAGGAAGGTGAAGGGATTGTGAAGGTGTTGAAGGACTTCTCCTTAGTTCAGCTAAAGACGGGGTTCTTTGTCCCATGCCCAAGAAAATTGAGGCTTGCAGAAAATTTGAATGGTCAGGGTTTTATCGGGTGAAAAGGAAGAAAAAGGGGAAACAGGGATTCTTGGTAGGCCAGAGTCCCTGGTAGAGCACTTCCTGCCTGGCTGTTCAAATCCCAGGTCCACACAGAAAGAGGAGAGGCCTGACTCCTCCTGGCTGAAAATGGCGTGAACTTCCCGAGGCTCCACCCCAGGGTCCAGGCTGGTTGGAGGTTTTTCGAGACCCCCTCCCACCTGGCTGTTTCAAAGGGTATGATAAAGTAATGCTTGTTTATTTGAAAATCAAAGTTTTAGGTCAATTAAAAATAGATAATGGAATCTGGCAGTGACTTGGCCCTGTGATTAAATGAGTTAAAAAAATACAAAAACAAACACCCACATTATGCACACATCAACATAATAAGTTCCAAGCACTGTAAAAACTGAATTTGGGGGAAAATTAAATGCCATTGAAATATTCAAACACTTGGGGATTTCCAAAGTACATATTCACAAAGAAACAGATCCTGGTAAATATAGTTTAAAACACATAATTAGATTCATAACTATATGGGGGCATACATTTAAAATTGTATTTACTTGTGTAAACAATATCATATATTTACCCAATTTATTAAATCTTCTACAAACTCATTTTAAAAACTTTCCTCATAAAAAATAGATTATTTCTGTTTTTTGTTATTACAAATAGTTTTGTAATAACTACTCTTGTGAGTGTATAATTTCATAGCCCTTATTGTGCTTAATAACATTCTAGTAGTAGTTTACTAAGCTGAAAGCTCTACATTTCAGGGCATATTACAAATAACTTTTCACAAAAATTATACTTATTTAAACTTTTACTAGGTATGAAATAGAAAGCCTATCTCTGTACCTTGAATATTATGACCAGTCTTGAATATTATTGCTAAAGAATTGTATTTCATTTTTTAATTTGCAAATTACTATGAGATTGAATAGGTCACTGGTAGTTTTCTTCTGAGTATTATCTGCTCATGTCTGTATTTTGACCAGAATCATAATAACATTTCTTAATAATTAATACTTTCTATATTAAGGATATCTGTATTTATTAATTTAAAAATATTTTTTCAAGTTTGTCACTTTCATTTTAATTTTGCTTGTGACTTTTTTATAAGTATGTTTCAAAATCAAGATATATAGTGGCTTATTAAAAATATAATCAAACATTATATTTGCTTTAATTATACTACCAAAAGCAAAGGTTTGAGTAAAGTCTGCCTCCTAGGTTAGCATTTAGGATCTATTAGCATCAAGGCATTGAAGAGGACATGGAATCCTTACAAGGGATCAGAAGGTATTGTGATACATGAGCATATTATGCGAAAGACACATTTTTTTTCTTCTTTCACCATTCTTGCTAATTCTATTGTTTCTTTCTCTTTCTGGTGTATCCATATTCAAACTGTCTTAAAAATATTTTCTAGAATTTATCTATACTGGATTGTAGTACTGAAACCTTGTCTTCTCTAGCTTTCTTTTTTTCTGTACTATTTGCTTTTTCTACCTATAAGTTTCCTTTGTTTTCTTTTTAGAATAATACTTTCAATAAAAGAGGAAAATATGTTTAAAAAACTTTATTTTCATTGCATTTGGAAAGCAAATTAAATATCTTAAAGGCTCTCTAGCTGTTGTTAGCCTAGGGCACGTAGATCTGTACATGAACCTTGCACAAATAATTCCCCCAAGTGCTTAGAGAGTAAGAACTTTTGACACGAAAAGTTTTGCAGAGACTGGTTATAATTTTGCAGAGTTTGGAAATTAGGTAAGGGTTTTGACCAAAAGAAGACACTAGGTTGAAAAAATAATCAATTTCAGCAGGACATCTGGATTAGCTGAATAACAGTCTTGGTAAGAAGGATCTAGGAACAGTCAGATGAGCACCAGGTCCTTCCAGAGCTTACCAGAAGATAATAGATCCTGGTGACAGTTGTAATCTTGTTCTACTTCCACCCAAACTCCAAATACCAAATAGAAATGGATGTTTTTTCCTCCCCAGCCCTCTGCTCAGTCACTAGTCATATACCATAGGCAAGAGGAAACTGGGTGATGAGAAACCCTAGAGTGGAAAAATTCAGATGACACTAGGTGGTCCCATCATTTCATGCAGGACTCCATGTGATTCCTTCAGCTTTTCCTTCAAATTCCTTTAACTGGCTTCCATGAAGTTTCCAGATACATATTTTATGACTCTTTTTCTTGGGGAAAATGGGGCTAGTTAAACCTGCAGGTTAAATCTTATTTCCTGAAGACATTTTGTTTCATGTTTGTTCAATTTTTAAAGGCACATCACTGTTGATTCACTTGGTCTACAGCTGTATAAACTGGCAGAATCAGTACAGCATAATATTCATTTTCTCATTCAGAGGTTTATCTACTACAGTCCTTCCATACTAGGATAGGGCCAAAGAGATATGGAAGTTCAGTTTTGAAAAAGCACTTGAGTGACTGTGCGTCTAGAGTCTCATTTTCATGGTCAGCTTCTGGTTCATCCCCCAATGTTGTTGCTTTGTGTAGTTTTTCTCACATTTCCACGGATTCCTCTTTTCTGATTACATTCATTTAACCAAGCCAGTGGTAGGCAGGAGCATACTTTAGTCTGGTTTTACCAGTTTTCCAGGCAACGTCATTCTTTAAGCATTCACCATTAGCCTGATATACTAGTGCCATCAGGAACCAGAACGGAGAGGAAAGTAGTTTAAAATCAACTCATTAAAAACTTACCCCTTTCATGAAGTCTCATGACATTGCCAGCTACTAACTCATTCCCTAACTGTCAGATCATAGCTATCATTTGGGGTACTCTCCTGAAAAGACAAGTTGCTATACCCCTCTACTGGACAATACTGTTTCAGTGAGTGTGAAGTGGAGTCTAGGAAGTTATGCTTAAAGAAAACCCCAGGCCGGGCGCAGTGGCTCATGCCTGTAATCCCAGCACTTTGGGATGCTGAGGTGGGTGGATCATCTGAGGTCAGGATTTCGAGACGAGACTGACCAACATGGTGAAACCCCATCTCTACTAAAAATACAAAATTAGCCGGGCATGGTGGTGTGCACCTGTAATCCCAGCTACTCAGGAGGCTGAGGCAGGAGAATCACTTGAACCCAGGAGGTGGAGGTTGCAGTGAGCTGAGATCGCACCATTGCACTCCAGCCCGGACAACAAAGAGCAAAACTCCGTCTCAAAAAAAAAAAAAAAAAAAAAAAAAAGAAATTAAACACGTTTTAAACATCCCTACTTGGGTCTTATGATCAGGCAAACTTAGGAAACTGTCTTAATTATTGCTTCACATCTTCTGCCTCAAAGATCTGATGATTAAATTACATCTTAAATCTTATGGTTCAAGTGTACTTTCTGGAGAGATTTCAAAGAAACAAGAAGGGCAGTTTGATTTTTTAAAAAGTGGTCATAGGGACTGGATTGTGAAAAGATAATTAAGGAGAGAGACAGGAGAAGTGCTTCACTGAAGAAAAAGTGACAGAGTGGGGATTAGTAGGGGAGATGGAGCACTCTAATGGTACAGGCAGCAGGATAATGACCTCCTTATTGGTCTTCCCGCCTCAGTCTCTGTAGCCTCAATTCCCTCACAGGTGTCACAAGCATCTTCCTCAGGCCTCTTTGATTGCATTATTTCCCCTTTCTGAGTCCTGTGCCAATGCCCAATTACCTCTCAAGCCAAATTAACACTCTTAATCACAGGCATCAAGGCCCTCCACCCCCTGGTTTCCTGGAATGAATGGCCAGCCTCGTCCCAGCTCAGGCTCCTGCTCCGGCCCCCAAGCTCTGTTTGCCAGCACTCGAGTGAGACTTGTCAGCTTGCTCCTGGCAGAGCACCACCTCAGCCTCAGACAGCTTCCCGTTCCTTTCAAGGAAGTTGTGTGCTTTTCTTTTAATAAAATATTGCTCAAAAGTAACTTTTTCAGTGTTCGTTTCCCTTTTCTTGTTTATTGACCAAGACAGCCTTAAAGTTTCCCTCAGCTTTGCTATATTTTAGACTTTCAAGAAGAGTTATTGTCTTCTTGACAATTGTCTCTGTCCCCTATTAAAATAGCTTTCATAAAGTCTTCCTTGCTCATTTAACTTTGTCCAGAGCAATTTTTTCTTGACATTACTTGGCATCCTAGAGATATAACTGGTTGTATTAATATACTACCAACACATTTCAGAAAAAAGAATATGTTTGAATATATTTTATCATATCTTTAAAGTGTAAGACTCTTGAGGTTGGTGACCAGTTTGCTCAGTACTAAACTCTTCTGAACAGGAATTATTGTTAAACCAGGTAAATGAAATCTCCATATGTGATTGAGCTGTCATTCCATGGAAATAAGTTTTCAAAAATTCTGAAGACGTATTAGAACATTTTTTCAATAATTTTTTAAAAAGCGGCTCTTTTTTTTTTTTGTAAGCTCTGGGAAAGGATTCCTGGGTCAGAAAATGCAGCATTTTCTTCCAGATTTATACATTGCAGTGATTTAAAAGGTAGAATAATTTGTTCCATATGTGTTTTGGTGCAGAGCTGGTGCCCAATTAAATGGAACCCCAGGCCCAAGTTTCCAGTTAAATGGAGCTCCAGTCCTGTTAATAGAATTCAAAAGAAATAGAATGATTAAAAAAATAAGATGAAGACAAGAAAAAAAGCCAATAAAAATGTGCATGAACCTTTTATATCCAACATATACATGTACATTATAATTGCTGGGTTATATTGTTTTTATTGATTTGTCAAAAGATAAAAAAGTGCTTTGTTGCCACATAGTTTCTTCAAACAAACTTGGGAGAGTGTGATACATTGAGTATGAAAAAATACCTGCTAACAGGAGTTTGTATGTTTTGTAAGACTGTATTAAGTTTTATTTTGTTTTATACCTTATCAACATAGTTTTTCTGTTCAGTGTGTGGAAGAAGATCGATTGTTGAATAATTGAAGAACAATGAAGATTTATAGCTTTCGTTTCTGATATTCAATTCCACCGAGATTAGCCTTGTTTTCTCCCAGCCAAGGCAAAGTTGCTTATTTATTATTGAGTTGCGAATGAGGGCTCATATATTTATGAGAGACACAGGTTTTTCTTGGCAATGCTGAGTTGCCTTGGGAATCACAACTGCTCTCCATAGTCAGAGGCTGGAAGAAATGTGTTTGCTGAGGACTCCAAAGGACTCCCTGCCCTTTCTTGGGAATGTGGATTGAAACTTGACAAAAGTGCAATGAATTAATTTCCTTTTAATCTGAGAGCTTTTAAAAAGTATTGTTTAATTTTTGGACACACCACTTCTGGGTTTTTGTAGATACTATTTCAGACTCTAGGTATTGAAATGAAAAGATTGTCACTTAAGTAAAAGAGCGGTAGGATATTGATATAGTATCGGTTAGTTAATAGTTCGGATTTTGCTAAATCTTCCGACCCTGTTCTTAAGCTAAAGAAAAAATACTGTAGATTACAAAGAAGCTGTTGATGACTCTTAATATTTATTTGCATATGGATATAAGAGTACATATTTGAGAACCACTAAAACTAGAAAGTGCAGATGACAAATTTGAACCAATCTGCTAAATTGCTTGCATCAAACCAACATTATATAATTTTCTGTTATGAAAAACCATCCCTTATAATTTGTAGATACTCTTCTATGGCCATGTTTATTAGACCTTTTAAAAAATAAAATGATTTCTGGTTAAAACTGTTTCTGTTCTTTCCATTTTCTACCTAGACATGCAGTTGGAAAATTGAGTCTGTGGATGCATTTGTTAAAATAAAAACTTTAGACAAATTGAATTTAACAGTTTAAGCAAGGAAAAAGAAACAAAGTTTATGATTTGGGCTGCCCCAAGAATCAAAACAGATTGGGAGAGACTCCAGGGCTGTGGCATGGTCAGATAAGATTTATGGACAGAAAAAGGAGAGTGACGTACAGAAAACGGAAGTGAGGTATGGAAACGCTGGATTGGTTACAGCTCTGGGTTTGCCTTATTTGAACGAGGTTTACATGGTTGGCTGCCTGTGAGTGGTTCAGTATGACTTCTGTGATTGGCTGAGACTCAGCTATTGTTACAAAAGCATACTCTGAAGTTACGCTTTCAGTTTATGTACTTACGTAAGTTGTAGTTCATATGTTAAGAACTCAAGTATGTGAGTATGGAGGCTTTCTCGAGCAAAATTTTAGTTTGATGTAATACATTTTATGTTTTAAAGTTTAGTAAGAATCATTCTAACAGTGACCTGAGCGATTCATGAATGAACTTAACACCAAATATGGCAATAGATAATATTTAGGGTTTTAAAGTTTCCCCCTTCTCTTAGGTTGAAAGACTATATGAGCAGTTAGACTTTTACTGAGCCCACTTTTAAATTCAGATCTTTTAGGCCTGAAGGGTTGAACTGTAGGAGTGATGTTCTAAGTTATTAATGATCTAACCTGCCTCCTGCACTCCACCCCATCTCCTGCTGCATCAACTCTCTTAATTCCTTTGTCTCTTCTCCCTTCTCTAACCATTCTCTGTTGAGTCCACCCAAGCCTGACCACTTCAGGTGTGTTTCTGCTCCAGTCTCTAAGTTGATCTTGTCTGAGAGATGAAATGTCAGGGTTTAAACTGATTCTGTAAGAAAGGTAATATTTTAATTTTAAAGGAAAAGACCAGGTTGTTCATGTGGGGATGCAGTCATAAAATGAACTCATATGAATCACACATGAATCCTATGCCCACTACCCCCATTCCTTGCCCACCGTGTGCCTTCTATGGCATTCCAGTTGACTAAATAACTCATAAACCCATCTAGAAATTAAAGGAATATAATTGAAAGAAACTCTGAGAATGTTTCTGTTAGAGAAAATGCTATATAGCAGGATCTCCAAAATGTGAATATTTTTTGTGGTGGTGTTTTCCTTGCAGGGAAGCTGTTGATTTGAGGAATTTGAAGGTTTCTGGAAGAAGGATTTGGAAAATTTGAAGTGAACCTCTTTTGGGAATTAAAAGGTACCAACATGCCAAGTTCTTCTCCTAGAGATTAGCTGTTTCAAGATATGAAAACCTGTTGGGGATAATGTTGTTTTCCTTTAGAGATTATTATTTTGTGGTGGCAGATAGTCAAATTACAGTATATCTCATTAACACTCTCAGGCTTTTCTTTTTAAAACTTTGTTAGGGTGGCTCTATTTCTGTTCTGCCCTTAGTGTCTGAGGATATGACTCTTTCTATAGGGCACAGTCTTTCTGGGAGCCGTGTGAATGCCTGAAATGCTCAGTGAGGTCCATTTACTCTTGCTGGGCCAGAATTCCAGCAGCTCCTAGAACTGATAACCTCCAATATTTTTGCTCAGCTTTCAGCCCCACTGCAGCCATTTTCTGCTTTGCTTCTTAGTAGTTCTCACTGTGCAAGACATCATAGTACTCAGCCATCAGCCTATGGAGAAACTCATGGAAACTTCTGCTGTTTCTGTCCTCTGTGCAGCTTCCTCTTCTCCAATACTTTGCCTTGCAAATTAAAGTCAACTCAGCAACCCTGAACTTTTATTTATTTCTCCTTAGCTCCTGAGCAATGGAGACCAGTGCTCTTTAGCTGGGTTCTAGTACTTTTTTACTGAGTCCAGGGGACTTCTCCCAAGCAGGAAGGTCCAAGATCATCCCTTACATAGACTGTTAATTGATATCTGATAAAAGTGACTAGCTTTATAGTTGTTTGTGATGGGAGGGTAAGTCCAAAACCAATTATTCAGGGCCGAAAGCAGATATCTTCCTGTTATATTTGAAAGTTATTACTTCAACATGCAAATTTCAGGAATCGGGAGCCTCCTCTCAGATTTTGACTGTGTACTTTATAGAAAATGTACAATCTGGGAGAGGCTGAGGGTTACAAGAACCATCTTTGTAGGTGGGAATGAGAAGTCAAAAAAGAGTTGTGAGAGTGTATAACAAAAACTTAATTCCTTTTGCTTGTAATCACTCTCATTTCTCTCCTTTCCCCTCTAAAAAATTATTTTTAATAGCATTCAGTTGAGTCCTCTGCCAATACCTCTTTTCTTCTACAATACCTTCTATAGAATCTTAGTTCACATACTGGTTTGGACTAATTTTCTTTTTCGAACATTGACATCTTTGAATTTTTACTATTTTGGCACTTGATCTCTGGCCAAGAAACCCCAAATTTTCTTGCGTAATTAAGCTTAAACCATCCTTCAGACCCTAGTAATGTTGCGCTGGGAGTGATTCTATGCTCATGTATATTCCCCTCTACTGCTGATTCCTGACTTACCCTCCCAGTGTTTGTCAATGTCATTTCTCTTCCTTGACTATACTTGCCTGTGAGGTTGTCCCACCTAAGATGATACTGCCCAATTTCTGAAATGCAGTTAAACTTGTTAATGTCACTTGCATTTTCTGGGGCAGGCTGTGTGGCTAGGTCAGTTTTTTTTTTCACCCTCTGTCCCCGCTCTCTATTCCTCTTGCTAAAAGAGCGTAATTTGGTTTCTTCCAGCTCATTAGTTGCTTGCTTGCTTCCCTACCTCTTGTTGTTTTGCACTGTCCACTCAAACTACTTTGCATTGGAAGATTGTGGGAGGTTGTTAGCTGAGTGCATACAATTGTGTTCACATAAGACAATTCTATAGATATATGCTGAATTTTGGGAAAGTATGGTGGTATTGAAGCCATCTCTAATTTCCAAAACTATTAGCACATGCTTTGTTAATGATTTCTCACTGTTGCCTATAGCATGTAAAAGACAACCTGATAATGTTTTTAAGTGGTTAGCCCTCCAGCTATAAGTTAATGTATTTCTTTAGTATTTAGGGAAATATGCCATAATATATGTGACCAATGTGACATTATTGTAAGGAACTCCTTCAACTCATTGCTGTTTACATAAACATCAATAGTAAAGTCATTGTTTTATTATTAGTAGCAAATTACTTATTTTATAAATAATGGCAGGCTGGCCTAGCCTGGCCTCAAGATCGAGGACTAGTTCTATAAAGAATCTCCATAGTGAAACATAACTGGTAGCATCTGTGGACATTGCAGTCTGTGATTCCTGCTTCTCATCTCCTCTCTGATAGTTATTGCAGCTTGCAACTGGTCCAGGGAGGTGGAAAGAAGATCATGTCTTATCTACTTTTCCTATAGCGTTAGCTTTCAAACTTTTGGATTTACTAGAGTAACCTGAAGGGTTTGTCAAAACACAGTACCATTTTGAGTTTCTGTTTCAGTAGGTCTGAGAGGAACCTGAGAATTTGCATTTCTATCAAGTTCGCTGGTGATGGTTTTTGTGGAGAACCACACTCCTAAGATATTTCAGAATCTTCTAAACCTGAAAATCCCCTAGAACTGATTCTCCTTTTAGATACTTCTGAGACATATTGTTACTGACTCAGCTTTGGTTGACCTTCTGTGGCATTGCCAAAGTCACTTAATGCTTCTGTGTTTATATATCACTGTCTGCAAGATGGAATATGTCACCTAAGGCTTAATGATGCTTAGGCTCACATGAATAGTGCTATGGATTTGCAAGTATTTATTTTAAGGTATTATTTTGTAGACTTGGAAAATTCCCCAGAGAAGTTATGGTTAAGGTTCCATATAGAAATTGAAATCCCTGTTTGGCTTCAAAATTATTCACTCTTGAGCATTGGCTTACTCGGGGAAAAAAAATTATCTTTTTGTTATCTCAGTCTCTGTGAAGTTATAGTTAAAAATAATTTTTAAAGTTAAACTTTCACTAAATCCTAATGCCTGTTGATGCATTTGATCAAACTTTGCAACATTTGAGAAAATTATAAATGGTAAGTTAGGAAACCTTTAATTTTTAAGGGTATAGATACGCAAATTTAAAAATATATGAAATATTATTCTAATAAAGTTTGTTTCATATAAACAAAATATTGATATAATAAGAATGTCACATTACATTGAAAGAATCTTTGGGTCAGAGCTCCAGGATAAATTTGTTTTGTTTTGTCATCAAGGTTTCAGTTTTGACAAATGTTTACTTTTGATATTCTGTATCCTTAGAGTAATAACTCACTTAAAACTTAGCTTTCTTATTCGATACTCATAATATTACACCATCCTCCATAAAATTGTTTTGAATCCTTATAAAGAGTATGTTATGAAAATATTTGGAGCAATATTGGTTACTAGGTAGTTGAACTCTCAACCATTTAAATGTGTTGATCCTGCAGTAATTATACAAACAGAATTTTTAGTGGATTTCTGCTCTTCTTAAGGTGTAAGGGAAATCTCTATGGCAAATCAAAAAACTCAAAATGTTAATTAAACATTAATACAAAATATGAAACAGAAAAAAAACCCATAGGTAAAAGTTAGGATTGTTCCAGTCAAAAATCTCTTATCAGGTTTTGGAGTAGAGAATAAGCCCTGGGTTAGCAGAAAGGTGAAAGAGATGAACTTGAGATTCTTAGATTCTCATATTAATTTAAGATGCTCAAAGTGGGATAAAGTATCCTAGCTCAGTGGTGTCTTCTGGCTCTCATACCTATCCCTGGAGATCGGTATTCCCATTTTAGAATCTTAGGATTTCTATAGAGTAAGTTCAACAAAACAAGTTTGTAGTAAAAATGCCCAAGGAAACTAGCCACTATAAGTGAAAGTTAAAAGGATAGTAAACAACAGGTAACTGTCAACAAGGACTTCAAATATCAGAATTTGCATATGTGGAATATAAATACCTATATAAAAATTTTAAAAGGCAAATTTAAAATAAAATACTGAAACAAGAATATGTCAAAATGGCTAGGCATATTTGAAAATCATCCATATAGAATTTCTAAATATAAAACAAGTCAAAATTAAAAGCATAATGGATATGTTAATCACAGAGTTAATGCCGTAAAGAGAGAATGACTGAATTGAAACACAGACCTAAAGAAACTCCACTAAAAGCAGCATAGAAGTAGGAGATAAAAAATATGAAAGAAAGTTTAAGAGTCATGGGAGAGATTACAGAATGAAATAACTAATGTGCATTTATTTTAGGAAATACCTAAAGGCACAATGGCCAAAAAAAATTTTAGACTTGATAAAATACGGAAGTCCACCCATATGGGAATCAGAATATATCCCAAGCAGAATAAAAAATAAATTTATGTTGTGCAAAGTTTTAGCCAACTTTTAGTGACAAAGAAAGGTTCTGGATAACAACCAGAGAGAGCGGGAATACATATTACCCATAAAGGGGTAACAAATAGTCTAATAGCAGACTTTTCAACCTCAATAATAGATGCCAAAATACAGTAGAATAATATTTTTAATATGTTTGGAAAAACTATGTATGCTTCAAAATTAGATTTTAAGAACAAGAATAAAATAAAGATACTTAATATAAATAAAAACTGGCAGAATTTATGATTAAAAGACCTTCATTTATAAAGGCTATCCATATATATCTATAGATGGAAGATCTGCAAGAAAAAGTGGCAAGCAAAGAAAGCAGAGCTATTTTAAGAAATCTATACAAAAATAACCTGTATAAGATATTAATTTTAATAGTACCCAATTTGGGAGTTAAAAATATGCAACTAACCTACCAGAAAACAATAGTATGTATACTGGGAAGTAGTGATTGAAATAAAATTATTATGAAGCTCTTATGTTTTTAGGAAAAAAGATTGACTTTAGGCTTTGTTTAATATGCATGATAAAATTTTAAGGTTGTCTTTCAAAAATAGACATAAAATACACAATTTCTAAACAAACGGAAGAATTGCAATGAGAAAAAGATGACAGAAAATTCAATTATTTCTTTTTCCATAAGGGAAAAGGAAACAATAGTGAGACAGATAAGAAGCACAAAAGTCAAAAGAGTAAAAACAAATAAACATATATTAATAAGAAAGTATCATTTAGTTATTGCCACCAAATTAGTAACAAATCATTCTACACCTCAGTGGATTAACACAATAAGCATCTGTGTTTATGGATCTTTAGGTTTGCTGAGGGCTCTGCTGAACTTAGGTACTTTGGATCTGCTTCACATTATCTTTCATCCTCCTTGTAGGACCAGCTGGCTAACCTAGGGATATTTTTCTAACGGCTACAGCAGAGACACATACCAGCATAATTCAGTCCTTATGCTGTGTTGTATCTGCTAAAATATTATTTTCTAAAGCAAGTCCTATTCCCAGTTCTAAGACTGCTTCCATGATGTGAGGTTAAAGACGTAAAATATTTATAAACAATAATCTTAGACAAAGAACAATAAATGTTATTAAACTAAATTCACCAGTTATTTATACCATAAATATATATAAATTTAATAAATCCCCAAATTATAGCAATTTATCTATAACTGCTAAAAGTTAAAGATATAAATTGTCAGACTGGATTGCAGGGAAATATAGAAACTTGGGGAGACTGATCATAAAAGAATGGAAAAAAAGATAACCAGGAACCCACAAAACAAAATAAAGAAGTTGTGAATGTTTACCTTCTGGAATGGTACAGGGGGTAGTGATTGGTAGGGAACACCAGGGAGTTCCTGAGGAGCTGGAAAGATTCCATTGCTCAGTTTGGTGAATTTAAACATAGAAAAAGCAGCAAGGCAAGCAAAGCAAGCTAGCAAGCTGTGGTAGCTGTATTAAATTGAATAAAATAAAACTGAAAACACAGAGCATTTTTAAAGATAAAATAAATGTTTATAAACAGTGAGAGGTTCAATTCACCAGAAGAATAATGGTATTAAACCTGTATGGGTCTAGCTAAATACCAAAATATATGAAGCAAAATATTGATAGAACGACAGGAGAAACTGACTACTAGAAAAATTAACAGATTCACAAACTCCTATATTTTTATTTTTAGAACATCAGAAGAAACAATATAATAATATGAAGAATTTGAACAACCTATCAACAAGTTTGATTTAATGGGCACACATAGAACTGTATTTCCAATAGAGAATACACATTGTTTTCTACTATATCTGAAGCTTTAAAGACTAGGGCTTTATATATTTCAAAGAATGTTATATAGATCTCAGTATTATTAAGATAGAAATAAAAAATTAAGCAATAAATTTCAGTCTTCTCCATTTGGTAATGGATAACAAATGCTTAGAGCTGAATAATAATAAAATTAACATAAAATAAAACCAAGAATATTAAATATTTTGAAGGAGTATGTGTGTGTGTCCTTTAATGCTTATGACAGAGTACAAACAGCCTGAAAATTAATTTGCTGGTCATTCAACTTAAGATTTTACACAAAGAATTAGTAAAATAAATTCAAGGAAAATAGAATAAAAGATAATAAATAAGAGAAATTAATGAAATAGAAAACATATAATGAAGAGAAGAAAGAAGGAAGAAAGTTATTTGAATAGACAAGTAATATATATAATCTTGTGGCAGAATTTACTAACTCAAAAAGACAAAGCCCAAGTAAAAAAATATTTCACATAATTTTTTAACAAAAAATTTGAAACAGATAAAATGGATAGATTTGTAGAAAAATTAAAACCTATGAAAACTGACTCAATAAGAAATGGAAATTCAGATCAGTAATTTTAAACCTCCCCATATTAAAAATAGTAAGTTCAATTTTATCAATGAATTCTTTGAATTTTTAAATAAAACAGATCATTCTAATCGCACGCAAATTCTTTCAGGTAATGGATAAAGAGGAAATTCTACACAACTTATATTCTAATACCAAAACACACAAAAAAATTATAGTCTGATCTTACTCACAGACGTCAATGCCAAAATGAAAAACACAGTACTAACAAACCAAATCTAGCAGTGTATAAAAATGATAATATATTATGATGAAGTTGGATTTATCCCAGAAATGTAAAGGTATTTTAACATCATAAAATGAATTAATGTTTCCCCACATTTGCAAAGGAAAAATGTCATTTGATCATCTCACTGAAAGCAGAAAATCATTTCATATAATTAAACACTCATTCATGATTACTACCCTTTCTAACTTAGCAATATAAGTATTTATCAAAAATTCACAGCAAACACCATTCTTAATGATAAATTTTGGAAATATTCCTTTTAAAATTAAGAACAAGACAATAATTCCTTCTATTGCTCTTTTCAATATTACACTGAAATTTCTAGTCAATGAAATATAAGTAAAATGAATGTTTGGGAAGAGAAGAAATGAAACTGTTATCTACAAATAGTGCTATTTGTATGGAAAATCCAAAGAATATAGAGATAGTTTCTCAGAATAAAAATAGGTTTATTAGGAAAGTGACTAGATATGAGATCAAAAACAAAAGTCAATTGTATTTCTAAACACGAGCAATATATAGAAGGTGAAACTTTAAAGCCACCATTTTCAGTATAAACAAAAATGATAATGTACTCAGGAATAAGTGTAACAAAATATGTGCAATGCCAGTATAGAGAAAATTATAAAATTTGATTGAAATACATTAAAAAATAAGTGCAGAGAGATGCCCATATTCACAGTTAAGAAAAATCAATATTGCTAAGATGTCAATTTTCTTTAAATTAAATGAGAGTTTCAGGGCAAATCCAATCATACTCCCAAAAGGGGTTTTTGAGGAACCTGACTAGTTTATGATAATATTTGAATAGAAGATCAAGGGGTCAAGAAGAGCCAGGATACTCCTGATGAATAAGAATGAGGTTAAGAGAATAACCCTACCAGCTACCAGGCCTGCTATCAAGCTAAGCTAATTAAAATACTGTGGTCTTAGTGCAAAGGTAAAAATTGATCAGTGCAACAGTGAGTCCAGAAATAGACCTCTTCATATACAGAAATAAGATATATAACTGAGATGGAGTTTATAAATTTTACAGTGATAGTTATTTATCCACAGAGGAGAAAAGAAAATGGAATTCACTCAAATACAAAAATGATTTCTGGATAAATTAAATATGTTAGGAAAGGTAAAACTTTACAAGTAAGAAAAAAAGTTAAAAGAATATCTTTATTATTTCTGAGTAGAAAGGTTTCTTAAACAAAATGCAAAAGGGATTAACTAAATGAGAAAAGTTTGATAAATTGAACAGCAGATCTAAGCTCTTTAGCTGCAATTCCAAAATTCATAAAGCCATGAAGTGTGAAAGTTTGTTTTTATATGCAACCTTGTTTGGTGGCAAAAATAGACAATGTAAGGCTACTCATAGTGTTTGTTTATAGCAGATGTAAATATTCACCCATCATGCCCTGGGATATATTGATGAGTTTGACTACTGAATTCTCTCTAGACTCTGTTGGGAATAACCATAATATATAAGATATGCCCTATATAATCTTTCTGAAATTGATAAAAACAATCTGAATGTGAAATACATCTGGTCCTAAGAGTTTTTAATAATGGATTGTGGACCTGAATATTAATGTTAAGAATGAGAAACACATGCATTGTTATGTATATGTTAGCTGGATTTAGCCATTCTACAATGTATATATACTTCAAAACATTGTTTTGTATATGATAACTGTAGACAATTTTTATTTGTGAATTAAAAATAAATTTAAAAAGAGAAACATAGTTCAGAATAATTGGTAACAAGGAGGTAAGAGAAGATACTAGAGGACTGCACAGGTACTTTGGTATATAGGGTAGGTAATATTTAGGTAAATGGGGTAGGGTGTCATGACTTTACTTTGTTTCATACCTTCCATGTATGTTACATGTATGAAGTGTGTTATATATTATATAATACATAAGTGAAATAACTCAGAAACAGTGAAATATCGCATGTTCTCATAGATGGGAGCTAAATATGTGTACACATGGACAGGTTGTGGAGTAATAGACATTGGAGACTCTCAAGGGTGGGAGAAGGGAGGATTCTGAGGGATGAAAAATTACCTAATGGGTACAATGTACATTATCCAAGTGATGGTTACACTAAAAGCTCAGCCTTCACTACTATACAATATATCCATGTAACTACACCAGAAAATTCAAATTATCTATAAATATCACATGAAGAAATGATTAAATATATTATGAAAATGTGTCTGGAAGTTTTGTGTTACTTGAATAAAATTCTTCATTCAGAGAAATGATCTGACATTTCTGTGGTCACTACCAGCTCAAAAGAAAGTAATACTCTATCGGTAGGTTTCTGAGTTTATGCTAAAGTACAACTGATATTAAACTTGTTTTGCCACTCAGTTGATATAAGGATATTTTAGTAGATTGTAAACAAGAAAATCATGCATTGTTAGCAAAGTTGCCTCACATATTAATTTGCTCAAACTTTGATATTTGGTTTCATGCCTTCTGTTTCTATGAACATCTTTTTGTTTTTATATTGTTTTCAATAAGGAATTTTAAGAACATTATTTTAAATATATATATACTTGTCACATTAAATATCTTGAGTTTTTATGTGTATATTCAAATTTTTTATTCCTTTTGTTCTAGTTGTTGGATGGAACACTAACTGTATTATTATATCAAATAAATCTCTCTTGTGGACCATAAAATAAAATACAGATTGAGAATGTTTTAATTCTTTATTCTTTTTCATTTTTAAAAACAGATGATTTTTCTTCTCACAAAATTGATTTCATGGCTCATGCCTTAAGCTACTTTAAAAAAAATTGACCTGGCACAATGTTCGTCCATGTGCATTAGAAATTCTAAACAAGAATATCAATTGTCCTTATTCTTAAGCGTTAAAATGGTGGATGCTTAATGGATGGGTTGTCTTCATATTATAAACAACGTGAATTGGCCAATTGAAAACATTCTTCCTCGTCACTCTGAAGTTTTTGATTTATCTCTCCTCTTTTCAGATATGGGCTAATTATTCCATAGAAAACCTCGTCTCTTTCAAAGCAGGAGCCTATTACGCCTCTTGTGTTGTGAATTTAATGCCATGGTAAAGAACACCCACTGCAAACCACAAAATAGCATTGAGTCAGAGAGAGAGAAAAGCTGTCAAAGCGGTTCATGTGATCTCGTTTGACAACCTTGATTCCTGAATCAGGCACTCTTCTACAGGGTTTGGGCACTTAGGCTGTGAATGGGAGGTGTTTAAACAGACAGCATCTGCCTCAGCAGCCAGCCCTCCTGCCGCCTCTCAACAGGAAGGGCATTCATCTCCTTCACATCTCTTGTGCATTAATTTAGCAAAACAGTCGTCCTGCTGGTAAACCAAAGTAATCAGAACACACAGGAGATGAGACTTCAAAAAGAATCTAGAGCCATTTGAATAACTCTAGGACTCTCTCATTGGCACGCTTTGGGGCACATGCACTCAAAATGTGTAGACAGACACCTCTTCAGAATTTGGGATTTTTGCCCAGATCATCAGGGATTACACTTATCTGAGGAATCTCCAGTCCCCTGGATGAAATGCAGACGAGAATTTCCCATAACGTGCCCTCAGGGCGTAGGAGATTCCACAAGATGGGGATATTCTCCAAGGAAAGTAGAGTAGCCCTCCTAAAGGGACATTGATAAGCCTTTACCTTGCAGCGACTACTATCATTTTTTTCTCCTTTTCTTCAAGAGAAGAGATCACACAGCAGATGATCTTGAACTTACAGACTTGTTGTAGAAAATAAAGCATTATTAACATTAAATCTAGCATTCTACGCAGATTTTCTTCAAAAGGGTCAAAATATTCTCTAATTTGCAATAGTCTGCTTCGTAAAAAAAAGGTACAGTTAAATATTTTCTTTTAAAAAATTAATAAACTGGTGAAAATTACAAGTAAATACTAGTCACCATGAAAGAAGAACTAATATTTTTTAACCTCCTAATCATCAGCTGATATGTTCTGTAGCCTCTAGAGATTTTAATGCACTTTATTTGTATCTACATGATTTTACATTATTAGTTTATGTATACTTCTACGGAGTTTTCTTTTTATTTATTAAAATATCATATAATCCTTGAACTATTTAAGGGCCACATCAGTAGAGAGCTCCAGACTCTCCAAGTTCAAATACCAAAGGCTTTGCTTACTAAACTATATGACCTTGATCAAATTGCTTAGTTTTTTTGGTATTTTTCATCTTTAAAATTGTATATTATAAATGGCTATTTGATTTCATGTGATTGCCATGGGAATTAAATGGGCTAAACCATATAAAATGCTTAAAACTATTGAATTGGTACATAACTAGGTCCTCAGTATTCATTAGCTATTATTTTTTTTCTCCCCCTCAATTCAGAACTTAACAATTCTTACTCTCCTTCCACAATGCCACCCTTTTTCTTTTGATGAAATATGGCTTAGTAGAAAAGTTTTCCAATAGGAAACTTGAGGCTATTTTTTAAAAACCTAGTTTTAAAATATCCAGTGAAATGAAGTCAGTAAACAAATAATGCTATTAAAATTTCCTTTTTATCACTTTAATTATCAGCAATGGCTTCCATTTTTGTTTACATGGATTTTGAAAAACAAGTTTCTATGTAGAATCATAAGATATTAACCAAGTAACTTGTATTTTATTCTGATCTAGTGAAGTAGGTAAAGTTTTACCCCCTACTCAAGCCCACTTTAAATAGAGTAGCTTCAATTTTATGCATTTTTAGTAGTTGAGCTCCTGTGAAATTTGCATTAGAATGAAAGGTATCTCATCAACTAGAACAATAAAAAATTTTGAAAACTTCATATTTAGTCCACATATCTCATTTAATCGATGAGAAATCTGAGGAGCTGAGAAGTGATATAACTTGTTGACTGGATGGGATATGCCCTCACTAGAAGGCATGGGACAAAGAATCAACTAAAAACGATTTGTAGGTATTTTCTGTTCTTTATCTTAAACATGTAAACAATTCCAAGCTACAAGCACTTTTATTATTATTATTATTATTATTATTATTATTATTATTATTATTATTTTACAATAGCACACTCGATAGCTACAAAACATAAATATGGGGAGTCAATATGTTAAGTTAAAAATGTAAATTATGAAACAATTTCTGTTTGTTAAACAATTGAGTACCTACAGAGTATAGGATTTTTAAAATTATTTACTTTAAGTTCTAGGGTACATGTGCACAACGTGCAGGTTTGTTACAGATGTATACATGTGCCATGTTGGTGTGATGCACTCATCAACTCATCATTTACATTAGGTATTTCTCCTAATGCTATCCTTCCCCAAGTCCCCCACCCCACAACAGGTCCAGGTGTGTGATGTTCCCCGACCTGTGTCCATGTGTTCTCATTGTTCAACTCCCACCTATAAGTGAGAACATGCAGTGTTTGGTTTTCTCTCCTTGCGATAGTTTGCTTAGAATGATGGTTTCCAGCTTCATCCATGTCCCTGCAAAGGATATGAACTCATCCTCTTTTATGGCTGCATAGTATTCCATGGTATATATGTGCCACATTTTCTTAATCCAGTCTGTCATTGATGGACATTTGGGTTGGTTCCAAGTCTTTGCTATTGTGAATAGTGCCACAATAAATATACATGTGCATGTGTCTTTATAGCAGCATGATTTATAATCCTTTGGGTATATACCCAGTAATGGGATGGCTGGGTCAAATGGTATTTCTAGCTCTAGATCCTTGAGGAATTGCCACACTGTCTTCCACAATGGTTGAATGAATTTACACTCCCATCGACAGTATAAAAGCGTTCCTATTTCTCCATATCCTCTCCAGCATCTGTTGTCTCCTGACTTTTTAATGATTGCCATTTTAACTGACGTGAGATGGTATCCCATTATGGTTTTGATTCGCATTTCTCTGATGACCAGTGATGATGAGCATTTTTCATATGTCTGTGGTTGCCTAAATGTCTTCTTCTGAGAAGTGTCTGTTCATATCCTTTGCCTACTTTTTGATGGGGTTGTTTTTTTCTTGTAAGTTTGTTTAAGTTCTTGATTCTGGATATTAGCCCTTTGTCAGATGGGTAGATTGCAAAGATTTTCTCCCATTCTGTAGGTTGCCTGTTCACTCTGATGATAGTTTCTTTTGCTGTACAAGCACTTTTAAAATATATTTCTGCAAATTGTAGAGAAGCAAGAATGCATCAATTTTTAAATATTTTCTCTATGTGACATATTTAATACTTATTATAACATGTTACATTTTTATGTGAATGATTTTATTTAATATCTTCGAACAATCTTCTATGTAGTTTTTTTTAATTATTATTTTACAGATGAGGAATGTGAGGCCCAGGATCACCCAGTTAGGGGTGAAGCTATGATTCAAACCCAGTCTGAGCTGCAAAATACATGCTTTTAATGAGCCCTGTACTAAAAGGAAGACCACAGAAGTATAAGTCACCTATGTCATCAGTAATGAATTTGAATGTTCTGATGGCTTAATAATCATGATAAAAATTATTTGAAGTATAATGAAAACAAAACCTTGCAGTGGGAAACAAGTAGTTGAAAACTAAATGTGGTGTAAGATACAAAACATTTTACTCACAGGAATGACTAGTGATGGGAATTTTAGATACCCTATTGTCCTAATGGGAAAAACCATTTTCAGTCCCTCTGTCTCCCATCAAATAAACTATTGCTTACTCCACCCAACTTCCTAGTGGAGGATCAGCCAAAGACAATCTAAACCAGGTGTTTGCAGAAAATGCTCCTTCATAGGGCTAAAGTTTCTAACACTTGCCATCCCATTAATGATGTTCTTCTCTCCTGACCACAAGTAGAATTAAAAAATACGATCTCTGGGCATGGCCCTAGAGTGAGTCATACGAAGTTTATTATGATATTTCTCAGAAGACACATTTTACATCTTATAACCAATGAACAATTTAATTAAAAATTTCCAGTGAGAAAGTGTTCTTTTAAGTTGTGGCTAGCTGTTTAATGTTTTTAGTGAAAAGAGGGATTTCATTATTGCATCCATCCTGTAAAAGATAGTAGGATTTTGAGGTTAACAGAACAATTCATTTCTAACCTAGGAAAGATTGTAAAATTTGGTGGCAACCCCCACCTCTTAAAGAAGTCAGTAGGGGTAGGTAAAATTCGGTGTCTACAACCAACCCCCTCAAAAAAGGAGGGGAGTTAAGATCTACTCAAGCTTTTATTATCTTGAGAAACTAGTGATTATGAAAGGCTTTAACACTTTCCCTCGTCACCCCATCATGATAATCACTCTTCCCACCCACAGCATGTAGATTATACCTTCTCCTACTGTATACGTATCTCCACAATTTTTTTTTTTTTTTTTTTTTTTTGAGACGGAGTCTCGCTGTGTCTCCCAGGCTGGAGTGCAGTGGCGTGATCTCAGCTCACTGCAAGCTCCGCCTCCCGGGTTCACGCCATTCTCCCGCCTCAGCCTCCCAAGTAGCTGGGACTACAGGCGCCCGCCACCGTGCCCGGCTAATTTTTTGTATTTTTAGTAGAGACGGGGTTTCACCATGTTGGCCAGGATAGTCTCGATCTCCTGACCTCGTGATCCACCCGCCTCGGCCTCCCAAAGTGCTGGGATTACAGGCTTGAGCCACCGCGCCCGGCCGTATCTCCACAATTTTTAAAAGTTAGTTTGACTATCCACTGAAACTAATATGGTCCTTGTTATATTCTGGTAGTACTTTCATTTTAAAAATAGGGAGGGAGAGCAGTTTCATTACAGACTGGTAATAAATACTCAATTGCCTGTAGAAAGAATCAAAAGACGAAATGATCTTCTGATCAGCGGCCATACATCCAGACTTAGAAGGCAATCCAACCTTGAAGCTTTGGAACAGTCACACTGTTTTGTGTTGTACTTTCCAAGGAAGGGACTAACAACTCAGTATAGATAATACTGAAAGTTGGAGATAGGATTATAGAATATAAAGAACTCAGAATGACGCCTCTTCCCAAATTTTGTCTCCGAATTTCCTTCAATTCCTTGAAATCTCTGACTCTCCTTTGTGTCTAAAATACTAGAGCCCATGGACTACCCCATGGCACACATTTCATTTGAAATAGCGAAGTTCCTCTCTTATTAGGACTGGGTTGTAGTCAGCGGAATTACTTTTCCCTATAGCTGACAGCACTGCTGTGGTGTGCTTAGTAAGTAATCAATCTGCCAGTTACATAAGTATTTAGACTTTGTTAGGAGTGCAAACTCAACAAGTGATGGCAATTTTCATTAATAACTTTTCATGCTCTATAGAAAATGATTAATTTTTCTTTTATTCCCCAGTTTTATTGATGCATAATTGACAAAAATTGTATGTAGTTAAAGTGTACAATGTGATTATTTGATATACGTATATATTGTAAAATGATTTCCACAATCAACCTATTTAAATATTAAATATTTAAACCTATTAAAATATCCATCACCTCACGTAGTTACGTGTGTGTGTGTGTGTGTGTGTGTGTGTGTGTGTGTGTGTGGTGTGAGAATACTTAAGATGTACCTGCTTAGAAAATTTTTCTAGGAAAAATGTGGTTATTAACTTTAATGTTCTTTATGTTTGGAAAGATAAATATATTTTCAGTTTCCAAAGTTCAGTTAGAAAGAGCACTTTCTAGGGATATTGAAAAGGTTGTCAAGCTCAATTTCCTCTAGGGAACACTGCCATAACTTCATCCAGCTTTTAAACAGTAAGCAGATTTAAAAAGAAAAAAAAAGCAGTAGATAGATTTTAAAACCCTTTTGTTATAGGATGCAATTGCTGCTATATTTGGCACAGCCAGCAGGGACTTGCTATTCAGCAACAAAGAAGGGCAGTTTATCTGGTTTGCTCATTTTAGGCACTAGAATCGTAACTACAGTGATGATTGAAATCAGGTGCTTGAATTCCATCTATAATAAGATCCAAGAGTTCTTCTATTATGAACTTCATCAAGATAACTAAATGAGATTGGCTGAACTAGCACTGAACAATGGACTCTATACAAGTGGTACACATTTAGCAGACAGCATGCCTACAAAAAACAAATAAACTCTGATAGCAACTTCCAGTCATTTCTCAATAAGAATTCATGAAGACATAACCAGATAAGGCCAAAGAACATATTGTCCTCATTCCTGTCTTCTTTCTAATTTATCTACTGTTTCTCTCCCTAACTCATCTGCCTCACCATCTTCTATCAGGCAGTGGAATTGTACTTCCATGGATATGCACCAGTTTGTTTTGTTTGAGCAGCTAGCACAATCGTTGGCACTTGTGAAGTTTTCAATAAACAAGCCTAGTGAGTGAGCACAGTCCTTTACTAGATTCAAGGTCCTTATTGTCTTTCTGATGGTGTCCTCATTGCTATAGGCTTGGGCTTTGTCTTGGACTACCACGTTATTTCTCAGCTAATTCTGAGATGTTGGAATGGCAGAAAGATTTTTTTGCAAATTTAATTTGTTTTGCTTATTTAGAAAGTAATACTATTGGACAGCAATACTGTTTGTGGAAGGAAGTATAACTGTTTATTGCATTTTGAAAATATCCCAAAGCACATTGAAGAAAACAAACATGATCCATGATCTCACTGCTCACAAATAAATGCTTACTGTTTTGAGAATTTTCATTTCTGTTATCTTATGTGCTTATGGACTATATGATGTATTTAATTGAGCTAATATTAGAATTATAATTTTATAACTTGATTTTTGGATTTAATATCATAGAATATTTTCCTAAGTTGTTAATTATTCTTCAGATCATTAGGTTTTAAATAAGTGGCTCTGGTATTTTATATTTACTATATCATAGGAATTTTCAATTTTTTTTTAACCATTCTCTATTTGTTCCAATTATTTTCTTTGCTGTTGAAAATAATGTTTTAACCAGACTCTCTGAACTTAGACCTCTATATTTCTCCTACAATGCTTCCTTAGGAGTAAATTCCTAGAAATGGAAATTCTGAGTTACCGAATAAGAATATTTTAAGGAAGATGCAAACTGCTGAATTTATTCCCAGGAAGATTGTATCAATTTACATTGACTGGGCACTTTTCTTTCACGTAAAGATTAGCTGGTAGCTAGGATTCGAAATCAAAAAGGAACCTTCATGGCACAGAAGCATAAAACCTAGACTGCTATATGCAGCCCTTTTTCACACACCACCTCTATTTGTAGCAGCCTGGGGTTAGGCTAGTTCATCATTTCATACCCATTGTTACTTAGGCTTTAACTGCTTATTTATGTTATTTTTTTTACAAGGTGGGGTCTCAGTATGTTGTCCAGGCTGAGCTCAAACTCTTAGACTTAAGCGATCCTCCTGCCTTGGTCTCCCAAAGTACTGGGATTACAGACATGAGCCATTGCACCTGGCTTTATTTATTTTGTTTTGTTTTGTTTTGTTTTGTTTTGTTTTGTTTTATTTTATTTTATTTTATTTTATTTTATTTTATGATGACTCTGTTGCCCAGGCTGGAGTGCAGTGGCATGATCTTGGCTCACTGCAACCTCTGCCTCCTAGGTTCAAGTGATTCTACTGCCTCAGCCTCCTGAGTAGTTGGGATTATAGGAGCCTGCCACCATGCCTAGCTATTTTTTTTTTTTTTTTTTTTTTTTATTGAGTATAGAGGGGTTTCTCCATGTTTTCCAGGTTGGTCTCAATCTCCCGAGGTCAGATGATCTGCCTGTCACCTCAGCCTCCCAAAGTCTGGAATTGCAGGTGCGACCCACTGTGCCTGGCCTCCTATGAAAGTTTTTCTAGAAATCACTGGTTCCAAGACTGGAGTGTTATCGTTTTTACAGTTTGTCTTTTTTTTTTTTTTTGGCTGTTTAGGGCTTGTCTTTTTACCAAAGTGCACAAAAGCTGTATAATCAAATTCACAGATAGGGTCATGGTTCAATTACTATAGTAAACATCTGTGCCTAGAAAACTACTGGGACTGTAATCTATTGTGTGTGCTTAGAGAAAGTACACATTTACTCTTTTGAAATGTCATCCAATATAATGTGTTTAATAGACTAAAGTAGACCATACCTGTCAATAATCAAGTGAAGTAGGAGCAATGATTGGCGAAGTTTAAATTCACACAATATGAGTTTGCAAATATGTTGGATAAACAGTTAAAGCTGAGAGTCCCACACCATATCATACGAACAAACAGTACTCAAGTTGTTTCAAGTTATTGTTTCCTAGAGTAATAGGTGAAGCTATGCCATGCATAGATATTCATGAAATTGTTGCCTAGGACTGAGGAACAACTCATCTATAGCCCAATTTAGATCCATAGCCTCTAGTGTCCCTTGTTATGCCTCAGAATACAGTTTGAGTAGATGGCATTGAGTTAGGTACACAATAAAATTTAACTTTTTATTTTTAACAGAATAGTCAAGGGCATGTCTTCCATTGCTCTTTTCCTTCCTTATTATCTAATTTATTGATAATATGTCTCAGATGCACAAGTGTAGAGAGGGGAAATGCACGCTTCCAAGGAGGAATAGGCTCATATGGCATAGAATCGTAGAACCAAGGACCGACTCTGGGAGCTATCTAAAATAATTCTCTGTGATAAAACAATGCTGTACTAGAGTTAGGATAATTTCAGTTCTCTTCAGGCAATTCACAGATTCAACCAATGTTTACTGGCTGATTGCTATTTACGTAAAAACTCTTCTAGGCGCAGTGATAAAACTGAGCAGAAAACAGATCTGTCTTTCCCCTTATGTCCTTATGATCTAGCATGGAAGGGGTGACATTCATCACATCATTGCACAAACAAATGTATAAATGCAACTGCGGAGAGGGTCAAGACAGATAATGAAGGGATTTAAACTGCTGAGAAGATTAGGGAAAGCTTCCCTGAGAACATGTCACTCGAGTTGAGAACAGAAAGAAAGATATATAGGTGTCTCAGTCCACTTGGACTGCTATAACAAAATACCTTAGACTGCATGACTTATAAACAACAACAAAAAGTTATTTCTTATGGTTCTGGGGGCTGAAAAGTCTTAGATCAAGGCACCCACAGATTCAGATTCAGATTCAGTGTCTGGCATGGGCTTGCTCTTTGCTTCAAGATGGTGCCTTCTTGTTGCATCTTGTGGTGAAAGGGGGCCAAGGTGCCCACTGGAACTTCCTTCATAAGAGACACTAATCCCATTCATCATGATGGAACCCTCATGATTTAGTTACTTTCCAAAGACCCCATCTCTTAATTCTGTCATATTGGGTACTAGGTTTAAACAGGTGAATTTTGGGGGGACAGTAACATTCAGACCACAGCCGTAAACATTAACTAGGTAAGGAGAGGATAGATGAGAATGAAGATGGAGAAATCATGTATTTTAAAGCTTAGCTGAGTATGAAATACAGCCAGAGAAGTAGGAAGCAGGCCATGCATGGCCTTCTGGGTCAAGTCACATATTTTCATCTTGATTTTCAGAGTAAATGGGGAGACACTGAGAAACTCAAGTAGAATGCATGGAAGGGGGGTAATATTATCAATTCCATAATTTGAAAAGATCACTCTAGTTTTAGCATGAAGAACAGATTAGAGTCGGGGTAAATGGAGTTCAATCAGGTAGAAGACCACTGTATCAATCCAAAAGAGTTTTTGATAGCTTGGACTAGAGTGGTAGAGTGTAGACTAAGAAAACAGGACGATGCTGAGGGATGTTTAGGACATGACATGAACAGAACTTGATAGGAATTTGGAATGACGGTGGAAGGAAAGTGATATGTCAATAAGAACACATAGGCCTCTGGTTTAAGGAGCTGCATGGACGGTGGTACCATATCCTGAATTTAAAAATAATGGAAAATCACCATGTTTGGGGGATATTTTGTGTTTGGTTTTGAACATGTATTGAAAGGTCTTTGAAATATCCTGGAGGAGATGTGTTACTGGTAGTCGAATATGTTACTGAGCTCAGAGAAAACATGGGCTTGAGGTACAAGTTTGAGTCATGTAAGCATTAGATATTGAGGCTGTGGATGCAGCTGAATTTATCAGGATGTGAGTTTAAGTGGGTGAAAAGACAATAAGGTATAGGATTAATCAGCTATATTCAAAAGGCCATCTTTGTCATCTGATTTATTAGATAATGAAGCTTCTTGAGTTTTATTCTTAGGCCTTCTCCTCTTTTTATCGATCAAGAGATCATAGTATTTCATGAAGGAAACAGTGGTCAGTAGTGTCAGGTTTTGTTGACAAGTCAAATGAGATGAGAACTGGGAAATGGTAGTGGGGTTAAGCATTATGGACATCTGTTGCTTTCTTGAGAATTGTTTCCGGGTAGTCATGTGGCCGCATGTTAGATTGGATTAAGCTGTGAAGCACTGAATGTGCAGTGAAGAACTAAACCAAAGTTCAGACAACTTGAGAAGTCTGGACATGAAGGAAAGCAGAGACTGGGGCAGTAGCTGGAGAAGAATAAATAATTGATGAGGATTTTTTGATTTTCATATCAAGAATTAGGTTGTGTAAAACGAATAAGAAAGTCCAGCTGAGGGAGAGAGATGTATATATGGAAGAGAGGAAAACTAGTCAGCAGTACAAGGTTCTAAACCATTTGGGAAAACATCGAGCCAGACCACAAATAATGGAGAATGTATATTTAGCTAGGAAAAGAAACAGCATTTTTATTTTTCTCAGAGGTGAGAGGAACTAAGATAATTGAAAATGTAGATGTTTGTTGGTTTGATATCAAGGACATGATGTAAATTCCATCTGATGGTTTCTATTTTCCTTGTAAAATTCCTATATCTTTACAAAAAGGTGATTTGCTGTGTTTGAGAGATGAAGAGAGTGGCTTGAAGAGAGGGGAAAACTTTTAACATAGTCATTGAGGTGAGTGTGAGAGTGAATGAGCCAGAGAAAGTTGATGAGATTATTAGGCAATGCTGAAGGCACCATTTGAGGCTGGTGATTATGGGTTTACAATGGAGCCAATCTGGCCTATTGTGTGATTTCAGCAGCACTCAACTGCTGCGAGGCAGGCATCAAAAAAGCAGATAGTCACACACATTCAGTTTTGAGGTTTCCTTAGCAGGCAGTAATGGATGAATCAGAAAGGCAATGAAATTTATAGCATTGTCAAGAATATTATTGAAACAATGAAACATGTACTCTAAATGATCTCAGGAGGAAAATAAAGAAGAAAGAGGAAGATAAATTAGGAGGAAATACGGAGAACATTAGCCTGGAGACAATGACAAAGTCAAACACTTGTTATAAAAGGAGTAATTAAAAATACCAAGCTGTAAGGAGGAGAGTTAGTGGTCAAAGTTTATGAATAAATTATTCATAAAAAGTTTATGAATTTCAATTATTGCTTTGGACATAGAGAAGTCTGAAGCAAGATTGTGCTCATTGGAGATGCAGAGAATGAGAAACTAAGAGGTCAAAACATTGGGCCAGGTAATTTGAGGGGACTTGGATGACACACAGGGATGGTGTCTTGAAAGTGGTGGAGAAGATTACAAGCCAGGACTGAATTCCCCTAGTGACCTACAGACAGTGATCGTGACTTTGGAAGATGGAGATACTTAAGAGATGGAGAGTTTGATGTGATTGAATGGTGTAAGTCTCAAAGGACTATTTTTTCTTTTCTCATTTTATTCTTTCCTTTCCCTTTCCTTATAAAAGAATAAGGTAATAACAATCTGAAAGTAGCAACCCTGGAGAATGAGAATGTCAATCCTAGTTCCTAGATTAAGAGTATGTGTGATATGAGAAGATCATTTGAAGTTAGTTATCTCTAGAGAACTTGAGAGCCTTCTAAGCTGAGAGCCGGGTTGTAGATACAGCAGAAGGTAGATACAGCAGAATTTAGATGCAACATTCAGAGAGAAGGTCAAAGATGTAGAAGAATTATGGTTTCCAGCTGCATCCATGTCATCATTCTCAGCAAACTATCGCAAGAACAGAAAACCAAACACCGCATGTTCTCACTCATAGGTGGGAACTGAACAATGAGATCACTTGGACTCGGGAAGGGGAACATCATACAACGGGGCCAATCATGGGGAGGGGGGAGGGATTGCATTGGGAGTTATACCTGATGTAAATGATGAGTTGATGGGTGCTGACGAGTTGATGGGTGCAGCACGCCAACATGGCACAAGTATCCATATGTAACAAACCTGTACGTTATGCACATGTACCCTTGAACTTAAAGTATAATTAAAAAAAAAGATGTAGAAGAATTAAGTAATTCTGGAATAATAATTAGAGAAGGTCTAATGAGAGGGTATGAAGGATGGGATAGAGCAAGAAGGGCTGGACCAGGGACAAGAAAGTGCCTGTATTATGGAGATTATGGCATATGGAGGATTGAGGCTGTAGATCTTACATTTTGAAAGTTTAAAAGGCTTTAGTCTCAAAAGAACTCGTGATGAGGGCGAACCCTACGCCCAGTGGCTGGGGTCAGGGATGGGGGTAGTTTTCTTACAGTGGAAAGGTCATGTGGGACCAGAAACTACAAATTCTACATGCTTTTCCTGACTGTTGACAGACTCAGAACTTCAGATTTCCAATGCAGCACAGGATCTGAAAGGCCTCTTTCATTACTTTTTAAAAATACTTCCTATTGGTCGGGCACGGTGGCTCATGCCTGTACTCCCAGCACTTTGGGAGGCCGAGGTGGGTGGATCACCTGAGGTCAGGAGTTTGGCCAACATGGTGAAACACCATCTCTACCAAAAATACAAAAATTAGTCAGGTGTGGTGGTGAGTGCCTGTAGTCCCAGCTACTCAGGAGGCTGAGGGAGGAGAATCACTTGAACCCAGGAGGCAGAGGTTGCAGTGAGCCAAGATCATACCATTGCACCCCAGCCTGCACGACAAGAGCAAGACTCCTTCTGAAATCAAAACAACACACACACACACACACACACACAAACCTTCCTATTAATTGTAATGAATATTTACATGTGATGTTGTTAAATAAAAACTTTTAATTTTTATTGATTTTGGTGTAATATTTATTTGAGCTTATTCATTTTGTATGTGTGTATATGTCTTTTTTCCTCTGACTCCACTGTTGTCTTTATTGGCTATTTAGTATGACTGGGTTCATTGGTCATGTTTTCATTAGCTCTTCATCGGTGGAGACTTTAAAATATGTTATGATACCCACTCATTTGAGCTGAATTTATGAATATCTGTTGTGTGTGCAAAACCAAAACCGAAGTTAAAGACCATGTGGTATCAATAGAAGTTACAACATAGGTGTCCATCAGTGAATGAATGGATTAAAAAAATATGGTACCTATACACAATGGAACACTATTCAGCCATAAAAAAGAAAAAAATTCTGTCATTTGCAAAAGTGTGGATGAACCTGGAGGACATTATGTTAAGTGAAATTAGCCAGGCACAGAAAAAGACAAATACAGCATGATCTCATGCAAATATGGAATCTAAAATTATTGATCTCATAGAAGTACAGAGTAGAATAGTGGTACCAGAGGCTGGGGAGAGTAGCAGGTAGTGGGGATGAGGAGAGATTGGTCAATGACTACAAAGTTATCATTAGATAGGAAGAATAAGTTCTGGTGTTCTATTGCAGTCTATAGTCAACAATAATGTATGTATACTTTAAAATAGCTAGAAGAGGGGATTTTGAATATTCTTTCCACAAAGAAATGACAAATGTTTGGGGGTGATAAATATGGTGATTACCCCAATTTGATTATTACACAATGTGTATATGTATCAAAAGATCACAATACCCATACAATTATCACAAGTTAATTTAAAATGACACTTGTTAAATACATGCATAAATAAATGCTAGGCATGGGTGATTAAATCAAAGCAGGAATGATGAAGAGGCAGTTGAATAAAACAGAGTTTAGAATTGAGCAGGGCAATCCTGCATCTGTTTTCCTTTTCTAGAGGCCTCCACAGCCAAGGCATGAACAACTATGACCTGACAGAATCTTGGCTTGGCTTTCCAGATAGCTCAGTGCACACATTTTTTGCCATGGAAAGGTCTGGGATTACCCTGCAGTTCTGATGTCCTCTTATTTCAGTGTATTATATCATTGTTATTTCTTCTGAAGATCTAAATCTATTCAAAAGAATATTATGCCACTATTATATATGTAAATATTATATCTATGATACAGATGGAAATATATCTATGATATTTTGTTAAATGAAAAAAGTGGATTATCAAATTAATGTGTTATGCCACTTAAGTAAAAACATTAGCGATTTGTGTCTCTGTGTCTGTTATAGGCTTAGAAGGAGGAGTCTAGAAATGTTTGCTGAAGTGTTTATAGTGATTATTACAAAGAGTGGAGATATGGTATTTACTTTTCTGCTTTTTTGTTTTTTGCATCAACCAAATAATTGTATATATTTCCAAATATTACATATTTACATAATATTTGTTAAAATAAATTAATCTTATTATATTTTTGTCATGTTTTAAAATGATGAGCCCATATTTGAGATTGGAATCACTGATTCAGACTTCATGATTTGGTGTTATAATTTTGAAAAAGTGACAAATTTTTGTTGTGCTTTTATAGGTGACATGCACACACACATACACACACATACACTCATGTTTCCGTATCTTTCAAGTCTCTTCTTCTTCGACATTTTGCAGCAAAACAATGTTTTGGGTCTGAAATACATATTGATTCACGTGTTTCTTCATGTGAAAGTACATGATATCTCATATTAGTTTGTAAACTCTGAGCCAGTTTGAAAGATAAATTTTAAGACTGAAGTGCTTAAAAACTGGGACAAACAATGAGAAATATGAAACTTTGATAATTCTTCAGAAGGAAAGCAGAAAGAGTTCTGGAAATATAAGTTAAAGTAATTAAGATTTTTTCCGTGTTTATGAATTATTAAGTAGGCACCTTGAAAACTTCATCTAGGAGGCAGTTCTCACTAGCATACTTTGTGTTTAGCAAGGAGGAGCAAAGGAGAGGTTGCTTTGCCTAAGTTTAGGGAATAGTGGTGGATTATGGAAGACATCGAGGAGAAGGGACTCTTGACGTGAGCTTCGATTGATAGGAGTTAGCCAGGCAAAAGATTACTATATGAATAAAGGGCACAAATGGGGTTGGTAGGGAAGTATCATACCAATTGGGAAGTTTACTTTCTGGAAAGAATAATAAATGGTGTTAAAATAAACAGAGATAAGTCCTGAAAGGGGTTAGAGTGCTCAGTTGATACTACTGATCCTAATTGCCAAAGCTTTTGGTGTGAGGTTTTGTTTATGGTTGGTACACTATTGAATCCCTGCCTTAATATAAAAATACTTTTCATCTTCCTTTTATTGCATGTCTACCTAAAATTACAACTGCTGGCATTTATATTTTCTGTCTGGTGGTTCTATTCAACAGAGTCCTCAACAGCAAAATTTGGATTATGTGTATTCCCTGAGTGGAGCTTCGTGCCTAGTATATTGTATGTGGACTCTAGAGATACATGGAAGTAAATGAATTTGTTGGCAGGTATGTGTGTGTGTATGTGTGTGTGTGTGTGTGTGTGTGTGTTTAGAGGTGCTTAGGGGCAACTTTCAACTCTGTCTTTTTGAGAAATGTGGACACATGGAGTAACTAGCAAATAGAACACCATAACCTGATGCTATCATGCGTCCAACAGAAACATGGAGAAAAAGATGACAAATATTCTAGGACAGGCCATTGCCAAAGAAAGAAACTGAGATTGGGTTTTCTGAGAACCTAGGTAGGTAACAGAATTGAAATGGGTGTTAAGCTAGAGGTTTGAAGGAGAGCAAAATCCTGACATTCTTTAAGCTATTGAATTGTAAATTCCCCCAATTTAAAATTCTCATTACATACAGTAAATTCCATATTTCTGCAATTCACTGGAAATTTAGGAGATATAAAATACCATTGATTGAGTTCTGGGAGTGAAGGAGAAGGAATGCCTTCCTGTGGTCTTCTGGTTCTCAGTAGCAGTAAACGTTAGGGACCAGAAAGTCTGAATAGAATATAAGCTCCACGGTTCACAGCAAGGATCATAATTGCCAGGATAGCATTTCAAAATAGGTATAACTGAGCCCACCTTTAACACTTAAACTGAATCCAGGCATGTTCATTTATGAAGATACTTCACAATGGATGTTTATGTATAGCCCTGGATGAGGACTATTGATAAAGCATATATAAATAACAACACAGGGGCAACAATAACAACAGCTGCTCCACAGCTTGTAAAACATTTTAAACTACATTATTTTACCTAATCTTCATAATAACCCTGTGAGGTAAGTCATGCTAACCCATTTTACAAAAAGAGAAGCTGATATTTGGAGAGGTCCAATAAATTTCCCATTTCCATAGAAACAAACAGCAGAGGTACTCTCAATCCCCAGTATTCTGAATTTTCTAGTATCAAATTCTTCTTTGGCACAAAGTGTTTTACATCATACTGATCAAATTTGAAGTATTCCTTTCTCCCATCTCATTCATCGTAATTCCTTCTTTATATATATGTCTTACTCAGTGGAATCCCACTTTGGAAAGCTGTTTTCACACAGATATATTAGCAGGATTCTAGAAATTTCGGTTTGGTAACTCTACTTTGGAATGAGCAATATTGATAATGATATCACTTTGATAACTCCATAACATTAGTAAAATGATATGAATTTTTTTTTTTTTTTTTTTGAGATGGAGTCTCGCTCTGTTGCCCAGGCTGGAGTGCAGTGGCGCAATCTCAGCCCACTGCAACCACAGGTGCCCGCCACCACGCCCGGCTAATTTCTTGTATTTTTAATAGAGATGGGGTTTCATCGTGTTAGCCAGGGTGGTCTCGATCTCCTGACCTCATGATCAGCCAGCCTCGGCCTCCCAAAGTGCTGGGATTACAGATGTGAGCTGCTGCGCCCGGCCGATATGAAATATTTTTAATTGCAAGAAATATATGGGGGATTTCCAATGACTGTTTTAAGGGAATTCCAGATGCCAGATTAATGTTGTACTAGTATCAGAGGAAAACAGTTAGCATTAAAGGCTAATTCTTTCCTTGCCTCACAGTTACACAATATGGTGACTACATATTAACTTTTGAAATCAAAGCTTCAAGAATGGATGTACAGATGTTCTTACTGAGCAATTTCAATCCCTGGAGAAATTTCTCAGAAAAAAAATTGCCTTCCTGAATTAGGAGCTTTCAAATATCAGTCAAGAATTGGAGTATGTTTCCATTTACGTTCTAAAAGTGTTTACAGTAATTCCTTGTTTGGAGAAGTGCTTCAGTCCTTTGCCTTTTGTCTTCCCTCGCAGTGCAAGCTTTCCTTTCCAGAGCATTTTCTATACTCACATTTTTGCTTTTGCATTTACTACATTTAATATTTCTTTCTGTAATCTTGTTTTTCCTCTGTGTATTTACACCTCATTACTTTTCTTTCCATGGAATTAATCTACATAGAGTAATGTCTCTTGATGATTAATTATTTAATAATAAATTATTATTAATGTAATCTTGATTTGAACAAAAATCTTTTTAGACAATTCCCAAAGTTTCTAGAGGTCAAAGAGAACAAATTCACAATTTAATCACAGTGTACAAAAATCATGGAGGCAGCACATTTGAATGAGACATACCCTAAAGGATTGACTGCAAGATATTTAGGCATTATTCAGCAGCAACTTTAACTTAGAACTAAACTAATACAGCTCTCAAGTGAAGTCTCAGATTAGTCCGATTTGTTTTGACTTAATCCATCTAAAAAATAGAAGAGTTAAGTCTATTTATCAGCTCCCAAGTCCTCTTTGTGTATCTTTCCAGCCTATCATTCAAGGTTGCTAAGCTCAGCCCTGTTGCCACCTGACTTCAGCACTGAGAGGTGAATTGTGGAATGATACCATTTAGTTCACATTGTTGATGTGCCTGTGGGAAATAAAAGCTTGGTAAAGCAAAAAGGGAGCCAGCTCTGATGTCTATTTATCTCAGGACCCTTTCTGATATCTATTTATCTGGATGCATAGCCTAAAGAATGACTTGTATTAGAAATGTCTTCTCTAAGTCGTAGAGTAAATGAGAGAGAAGATAGAATATGTCTACTTTGTCAAATGAAGATTTTCTCAAAGACTGCTTACTTAGTCAACTTAGTTTTGATTAAAAAGCTGACATTTAAATCTCAAATTCTGCCATATTCCATTCTCCTTCTGCCTTTGGGAGCTTTGAGGACAATTGCTGATGCTGCTTAAGGGATTATAACCCTCCTGTCCAACAACACATATTCTTATTTGAAAGTTAGATTCTGACTGAGAATTGTGCCATGAAATTAGTCGTCTGATTAGAAAGTGAGAGGTGTGTACAGAAATCAAAAACTGTATGAGTACTGAGCCAGAGCATCACTTCTGCTCAGTAAGTAAACAGTAACTGGATCTGCTGAAGGAAATTTCTTAAGATAAATGATATTAGGAGCCATATTCATCATATTGCAGATGCCTGATAAAAATATTTGTCAGTGTGGCAACCTCACAGAATATATCCCTTTTTAATATAACCCTTATATCTAGGTAGGGACAGACCCATGATGGTTATTACTCATTTCAAGACAATCATAACCACCTTGGGATAATATGAAACTTGAATCTTTCTTGTGAGCAAAAAAGTCTTTATTTTAAGAGACGGAAAAAAAAATACAATGGCAAAAGATATCCAAATGTCCTTGAATGGTCATTTGCTGTCATATATAAAAGAAAAATTCCAGTGCATGGTTCAAAAAACTATAATAATAATAGAATAAGCATATAATTCAGGCCTTTGATTATGGTCAGTGGAAGACAAAAACAGGGAGAGTTAAACAACAATGAAAAGGTTACTGTGAAGAGTGATATTTCCAGTACAGAAAGTTTAGAGATTGTTTTTACCTCAATAAAAAGTAACTACAAATAGAGCTAAAAACTACTTAGATACCTTCCAAAATTGCTTAGGTAGGGATGAAAAACAACAATGACAACATAGCTATTATGTGATAAAAGATAAGAACACAAATAAAGCCGGGCGCGGTGGCTCACACCTGTAATCCCAGCACTTTGGGAGGCCGAGGAGGGTGGATCATGAGGTCTGAAGATCGAGACCATCCTGGCTAACACGGTGAAACCCTGACGCTACTAAAAATACAAAAAATTAGTCGGGCATGGCGGCGGGCACCTGTTGTCCCAGTTATTCGGGAGGCTGAGGCAGGAGAATGGTGTGAACCCGGGGGGCGGAGCTTGCAGTGAGCCGAAATCGCGCCACTGCACTCCAGCCTGGGCGACAGAGCCAGACTCCGTCTCAAAATAAATAAATAAATAAATAAAATAATCTAATAAAAAACTAAAAATTTATGAGATGACAAAAGTATAACCAAACATATTTGTCGCAACAACAAATATAAATGGGATTACTCTTTAATAAAAAGAAGGACACTGGGAGTTTGGATTTTAAAAAACAAACTATGTAGTCTGCAAGAAACTCACCTGAAATAGTGATCTTAAAAATCTAAAAGTAAAAAAGATTGGAAAATATATACTATGCAAATTCAATATACCAGAAAGAAAATATAGGTGCAAATATACTAAAAACATTGAATTTGAGGCTTCAGAAAAATGACATGTGTCTAAAAGCATTACTTTATTGTAATGAAGAGTTCTAGATACACTAAAGATTAATAGAAAAAAATCTCAAAAAACAAAAAACCAAATCAAACCTAAAATGGTTACGAAAAACCAAGAGCTTACTACTTAGGGGAAAACTCCAGTATAATACAAACGTAACTATCAAGCTAACTTAATGTTATGGGCTTAATTGCATTTCCCTAAAACTCATAGGCTGAAATCGTAACTCCCACTACCTCAAAATGTGACTGTTTTTGGAGATAGGGTCTTTAAACAGGTAATTTGATTAAATTAAGTCATTAGGGTGGGCCACTATGACTAGCGTCTTTTTAAGAGGAACTTAGGACATAGACATGTCCAGAAGAAAGGCCATGTGAATACACAAGGAGAAGATGGGCATCTATAAGGCAAAGGGAGAGGTCTCAGAAAAACCCAACCCTGCCAACACCTTGATTTCAGATTTCTAACCCCCAGAATTGTGAGAAAATATATTTCTGTTTAAGCCTGTAGTAGGCTTAAACTACAGGCAAAATACTACAGTCTGTAGTATTTTGTTATAATACCCTAGCAAATTAAAACAATTAATTTTATAAAAAAAGAACCATATGTAACATTAGTATCAACCAGGAAGACAATCTATAAAACAAAATAAAAGTAAAAATAAATTCTATCATTCTATGGTAATAAACACCAAAACATGGAAATGATTAGTAATTTTCTAGGTATATAATTGTCAAAATTATTACAGAATCAGAAAAATATATAGAGGGATACTTTTATAATCTTTACATGGTAAAGACCTTTCTTAGCCTGAAATAAAAACCAGAATGGTAAATAAGTAAACATTTTAAATGTTGACTACACAAAAATTGGAAACTTTACACTGCAAAAAACACCATACACAAGGCTAATAAAAAGTAAATACCTGCAATTAATGATAGAGTTTGTGTTTGTAGTATATAAAGAATTAAAATTGTAAAGAAAAATAGATTATTACTGAAAAAATAGACAAAAGGATATCAACAGTCAATTAACTAAAGAAAAATAAATGATCAGCAAATTATAGATATGGTATATCTATAATTTGATATATATTTGATACATAATATAATATATATTATATATAATTTGATATGTATATTCGATGTATCAAATTATATATATAAAATATATATTGATATATGTCAAATTATATACATACTATATATATAATTTGCTAACCATTTATTGTGGTATGTACAGTATATGGGTATGTACATTAAGTAAATACATCTATCTACGTTTCAGCCTTATTCGTAATCTAACAAATTCAAGCAAACATGCAATAAGATATTGCTGCCTTTCTGACTGGCAAATTTAAAAACTCATCAAACTCAGACTGGCAAGAGAATGGAAATTGGCTTTCTAATGTATTGTTGGAGGGCATATAAACTGACACGTTTTTCCAGAACGCAAATTAGAAACAGATGTCAAAACTTGAAATATGCAATTACATGTCTAAGCAATTATCCTAAGTGAGTAAATATACACAAACACAATGATTTATGGACAATAATGTTTACTGTTGCTGTATTTCTTCTTTCAAAAATAAATTTTATTACAAAAATTTTAAACATACAAGAGTAGAGAGAGAATTCATGAACCATTAGCAGAAGCACCCAGTTTCAACAAACTAACATTTTGTTAATTTTGTTTAATCTGTCTCACCCTGTGCTTTTATTTGGGGGGACTTTGCACTTTTATTTGGGTGTGGGGTATGTTGAAACAAATCCAAAAAAATACAGACACTTCACAAATACTTTGGTATTTATGTATCCTTAACAGATACTTAAATATAACATAACTAGAATAAGCTATTAATATTATTTAATAACCAGACTGTTTACATTTTCTCAATTTTCTCAAAAATTTCTGTATAGAGTTGATCTGTTTGAATCAAGATCTAAGTTCAATATATTACATTGGTTCATTATGTCATTTAGTTTCCTCCTCTTCTTCTTCTTCGTCTTTGTCTTGAATGCAGTAAGTCTTCCAAAATTTTATATTCAATTGCTAGTTCAGGCAAAATCAGGACACAGTTCTTCTAACTTCTAATTCATTGCTATTTTCCAAGCATATAATGATGCCAACAATAGCAAATTCAGTACATGTGAGTACAATTCAGTTGCTGCTATGGAGTATGTATTATGAGTCTAATAATTTTACCGCATAATTTCACGTAATCTTCATAGCAGCTTGAAGAACATACTATTCCTGTTTTAAAAATAAGAAAACCGAGGCTAAAAGATGTTTAAAACCTCACACAAAGTTATATAGCTACTAAACAGCAGAGGCATAAACTTATGTAAGTGGAATCAGAGTAAACTGTTTTGTATATAAAACGGTTGACAGTATATTTTTATATGAAACAGAAAATTCTATATTCTCTTCCAATACTTTGAATGCTCAATACATTCAAAAGAGGACATAGTAATTCTAAACATTCACGCACCTAGTAACAGCTTCAAAAATCTATGAAACAGAAACTGATAGATCTCCAAAGAGAAATAGAAAAATCTACAATCATAGTTGGATAATTTAACTTTTTTTTCAATCAACAAGCAATAGAACAAGTAGACAGAAAATCAGTAAGGATATAGAAAATTTAAACAACGCCATCCACCAATTTGTCCTAATTGACATTTATAGAACTCATCATTCAATAATAACAGAATACACATTTTCAAAGATACAAAAAATAATTACCAACTTATACTATATTCTGAGTCATCAAATAAATCTTAATGGATTTAAAATTTCAAGTAACCCTATTCTCAATAGTGGATAGATCATACAGACAGGAAAAACAACGAGGAAAGGCATATTGGAATAACATCATAGACTAAATGGACCTAACAGACATATACATAACATTCCATCCAACAGCAGCAGAATATACAATCTTCCCACGTGCATGTGGAACATTCTCCAGTATACATGATGTGTTAAGTTACAAAACAAGTCTCAACAAATTCAAAAAGATTGAATTATATCAAGTATCCTTTCTACCCCAGTGCTATGAAACTAGAAAACAACAATAGAAGGAAAATTGGAAAATCCACCAATACATGAAAATTAAATAACATATACCTGAAAAACTAAAGTTAAAGAAGAAATCAAAAAGGAAATCTTAAAATACCTTGAAACAAGCAAAAATAAAAACACAACATACAGAAAATTATGGATTTTAAAAATTAATCTGAAATTGAAGACACAAAATATTTAGTGAACTTTTGCTTTTTTGCCTTTTAAATGTTTACTATTAAAAATAAATGGATACAATCATACATTGCTGCTGTTGATGCATAATTATATGACCCCTATGAAAAGGAATTTGGCATATCTATGAAAATTATAAATCCATTTTATCCTTATCTCAGGATTCCTACTTTTAGAAATATATCTAAAAGATACACTAGAAAAATACAAAAGGACATATCGATAAGGCTATTTATCATAGCATTATTTTTTGAACAACAAGGGATCAGTTAAATGAAATATGGGACATTCATATAAAAATATAATATGCAGCCATAAAAATAAATGAGAAAATTACAGTGTTATTTATATAAAATGACATTTAGGATATACCATTAAGTGAAAAGTGAATGATTCAAAATAGTGTATGGAGTATGCTGTCTTCTGTATGGAGGATACACACACACACACACACACACATTATTGATATTTTCAAAGTAAAGCAATTAATAGATCAAACCAAAACCTAACACAAATGATTAGCTATAGATACATGTACGAAAAAACAGCATTGAGAAGACAGAATGGAATCTAGACTTTTTTTTCCCCAATGTACCTGGCTTTATAGTTTAGCTTTCTAACTATGTAAATGTTTTGTATTTAAAAAATTATAATTTTAAAAATCAGAAAAAATTTAACAAATAAATGTAACTCTATGCCAAAGTATTTGCATAACCATACAGTTATTTCAAGTAACTTCAATACATAGTATTTTGACAGCAAGTCCTTAGTAGGATAGAGCCTAAGGACAAAATGAATTGTAAAATAAAATAAACTACATTGTCAGTTATAACAATAGTTTTGTTATTTTGAATGTGTTTTAATTGAAGCATATTATAGAACCAAACAAATAAGTAATTGTGTTACTATCATTAGGAACCATTATTTTCAGTGAAAAAGAAATACAGGTCTAAAATCAAAGAAGTTGTAAAGCCCTATAATCTTAGCTCGAATTGAAAATGTCAACATTTTTTTTATTCTTTCCAAAAATGCATAGCTTCTTAGCTGTGTCCCCTGAAAAGCCCTAACAGTAATGACAATTCAGGAGGATTAAGTATCTTCAGTGGCCAGATTCTGATCTTTAAATGATATTTCACACAGACACACACACACAAAGCTCCTTGAAAATAATGGGCGAATCTAGGTTAGAGGTAAGAAATGTGCAGAACTTGCCTAGGATCTTTAGATGTGCAGCAAGGTGAGAAACTTCTTAAAAATGATTGGGTTTATATAAAAAAGACAGACTCAATTTGAAGAGGCTTCCACTAGGCCAAGATAGGTAATTTCTGCATAAAATAATGACTACAATACATTGAAACACATCAAGAATATGGAAATCCACAAGTTCAGAATGATATAGACACCACACACACCCTCAATGTTCACCATTAGAGTCTTGTTGGAAATTGACTCATTATTCTCAAAAAGTGACAAAGGGAAATAATGAAGCCAGCCTTTCCTTTACAAAATTTGTTTCAGTGTAATCAGTCAAATGCTTCTCTACTTGGAATGGGATTATGTCCCAATAAACCCGTGTAAGTTGAAAATGTCATAAGTCAAAAATGCATTTAGTACACCTAACGTACTAAAGAAGCATCATAGTTTAAGCTAGCCTATCTTAAACATGCTTGAAACATGCTAGCCTACAATTGGGCTAAGTCATCTAACACAAAGACTATTTTGTAATGAAGTATTGAAAATATCTTTATTGACTCCTGTAATGAAAGTTAAAGAACAGAACGTGTATAGGTACTTAAACTACAGTTTCTACTGAATGTACAACACTTTGGACTATGGCAAAGTTGAAAAACCTTAAGTTGAACCATCATTAAGTCAGGGATGAGGGAAAGTTCTTTTAAAAATTCAGCTAATAAACACAAAGGAAATAATAGAATTAGAAAATCACAGTGTATTATTCTGTTCTCATGCTCCTATGAAGAAATACCCAAGGCTGTGTAATTTATAAAGAAAAGAGGTCTAATTGACTCGCAATTCCACAATTCTGCGGAGCCTCAGGAAACTTGCAATCATGGCAGAAGGCACCTCTTCACAGGGCAGCAGGAGAAAGAATAAGTGCAGGGAGGAAGCCCCTTATAAAACCATCCAATATAGTTAGAACTCACTATCATGAGAACAGTGTGGGGAAGCTGCCCCCATGATTTAATTATTTTCACCTGGTCCTGCCCTTGACATGTGAGGATTATTACAATTCAAGGTGACATTTGGGTGGGGACAGAGCGCCAAAGTATATCATTTCTTAATTTTTATCTTAATTGATAAAAGAATTTGATCACTTTTTCCTTTTTAGAGCACATGCCCTAAATTTAATTTCCAATATTTCATCCACAAAACAAGCTCCATTTGAATTCTTCCCCTTCTTAGTTAATGATTACTCTTTCAGTTAATCAAGCCAAAAACCTTGGTGTCATCCTTAATTTATCTTTCTTTTGCATAACCCAGATCTAGTCTGATAGCAAATCTTGTCATTTCTACCTTCAAAACATACTCATACTGCCACTACTTTTTACCATCCCAAATACTATTAGCTTGACTTAAGCCACTGTTTTACACCTAGATTATGGTAGTAGACACTACACTGTTTCCCTGCTCCTGACCTTGGCTCGCTGCAATCTATTCTCAACAGAGAAGAAGGATATATAGTTAGAATCGAAGCCAGGTTATATCTCTTCTTTCTCTGCTTAGTGCCCTCAAATGGCTTCCCATCTCACTTAAAATAATGGTCAAAATACCTGCTATGAGTTACAAGACCATTCATGTTTACTTCTCTGTCCTTACGTCCCATTGTCTTTCTCATTATTTTGTCCATTCTTTCCTCTTATTCCTCAATGCCTTTGCACTTGTTGTTCTTGCCTGGAATGTTCTTTCTCCAGTATCTGCATGGCTACCTTCCTCACTTCCTTCATATCCTTACTTTTCTGTTTACCCTGTTGAAAGCTTCTAACTTGGCATTGTCTTAGTCAGCTCATGTTACTGTATTAAAATACTGTAGACTGAATGGCTTAAACAACAGGAATTCACTTGTCACCATTCTAGAGACTGGAAGTCCAACATTCAGGTGCCTGGACGTCAGTGTCTGGTGAAGGTCCACATCGTGGCTTGCCTTCTTGCTGGGAGTTCCCATGGTCCTTTCTTTGTATGTGCACATGAAGGGAGAGCTTCTGCATGTCTCTTACTCGTCTTATAAAGGTGCTATTTCCATCATGAGGTCACTACTTTCATGACCTCATGTAAACCTAATTACCTCCCAAAGGCCCCACCTTCAAATACCATCACATTTGGGATCAGTGTTTTAGCATATACGTTTGGGGGAAACACAAACATTTAGTCCATAATAGCCACCTTCACTGATAATTCATATTCCTCATCTTAGTTTTATTCCTAACACTTGTCACTTTCTAAAATACAATATGTTTTACTTATTTATCTTGTGAATTATTTGTATTCCTCCATTAGAATTATAGCTCCGTGAAAAAAAGGATTTTCATCCTTCTTGACTGATTCTCCAGTGCCTCAAATAATGTATGGCCCATAGTAGATGCTCAGCAAATTATGCTTAGTGTTAAATCAGTGCCCAAAATGTCTTCAGGGTTCAAGCAGGCCATGAAGATTAAGGAAATATAGAGCCCTTGTCAGAAATAACCTGCTGAACTGTGGAATGCACAGTGTGCTATAGGAAGTTATTGGACTATGTTCACATCCATAACTATGAACATTTTAATGGTCATTCAGTGAATTTATAAATTAAAATACCTCTTTGGAAATGTATCTAATTAAGTTACAATAAATATATTAGGCTGTCTGAAAAAGGAGATACAAAATAATGTAAATACTAAGACTGATATGGGCATTTGTTTATTACAAAACAAAGGCTTTTTTTCTTCCTTCACTTTAGAATAAACAACTATGAGAAATTGGCTCAATGTTTCCTTTAGATATGCTCAGAGTATATTTTAAGCAATATAACAGGCTTACAGTACCCATCAAGTTTTCAATATCCATATGGTGAATATTATGTAAATGTTCCTTAAAATAAGCAATACTGTTTAGTATACAATGTATGTTGTTTGCCACTAAAAACCAAGATTATGTGAAAGAAAAAGGCATTGATTCATCCTAAAAAAGAACTACATTCTAGGAGAATTACAAATAGGAAATAGCTGAAATGATTAAATTAATGTCAGGAACACTTAACTTTATAAAGATGACATAACTTGGAAGAGATTTTAAGATGATAAAACACATTTGCTAAGTTTTTCAAGTAAAAGAGTTTATAGGAATAGACTCTGAAAACTAGCTGTTAGAAAAACCGAAACGATATATAGGAAAATTATGACTGGGAAAGGTGGTAACTCAATGTGGTACTTTGTTTCTCAAAAAGTCAAATGAGTGTTAATGAGGAGAGGAGCCTTTGTAATTATTAAAGTCTATTTTATACATTTCAGAAAATGCAACAAAGAAATGAAATTTAGCAACAACTTTACAAGTTTCACTGTTCCCCAAATTATGTTTTCTTTTGTGGATTTCAAATCATAAGAATTCTGGATAATATATGTAGCCTATTGAATTGGAAGACTGAGAATACACAACACTAAGTTTAGGGGCCATGTAAGAGATAAATTTTTATCTCAGGTAGATTCCTCTAAGATAAATTTTTTTCTGAGGTAGACTCCTCTAAGAGACCATGCAGTGCTATATTCGAGTTAAAAGTCCCCTGTCACATTCAGTTATGGACATGTAGAATCTAAATCTAAGCATTTAACTCTCGTTACACAAAAGTGTGGATCATGCAGACATAAGGAGCTTTCTAATGATCATGTAAGCCAGGGGATACAAAACTATTATGTTTACCAGAGTTCTTGCTGTCATGGGGATTCCAAATCTTTCTTGTTACTAGATACGATTGGCTAAATTAAACACACACACACACACAGACTGACTAATACATATCTTCATAATTGTATTGATAGAGCTTAATGCTATTTACAATGAGGACAGATGAGGTTCATAAGTGCAGAAAGAAGCCAGTGAAAATGGCACACGAGTTATGTGGTTGATTGATTGATTGTAGCTGGCATTTAGGAAAGATCAGAAGCATATAGTAACTCTGGATCCAACCATGAGTACCTTAAATTGCCCTATGAAGCTAGAAAACAAGAAATAGGCTGTGTCCCTGCAAAGGACATGAACTCATCCTTTTTTATGGCTGCATAGTATTCCATGGTGTATATGTGCCACATTTTCTTAATCCAGTCTATCATTGGTGGACATTCGGGTTGGTTCCAAGTCTTTGCTATTGTGAATAGTGCCACAATAAACATACATGTAAATGTGTCTTTATAGCAGCATGATTTATAATCCTTTGGGTATATACCCAGTAATGGGAGGGCTGGGTCAAATGGTATTTCTAGTTCTAGATCCTTGAGGACTTGCCACACTGTCTTCCACAATGGTTGAACTAGTTTAAAGTCCCACCAACAGTATAAGTGTTCCTATTTCTCCACATCCTCTCCAGCACCTGTTGTTTCCTGACTTTTTAATGATTGCCATTCTAACTGGTGTGAGATGGTATCTCATTGTGGTTTTGATTTGCATTTCTCTGATGGCCAGTGATGACAAGCATTTTTTCATGTGTCTGTTGGTTGTATAAATGTCTTCTTTTGAGAAGTGTCTGTTCATATCCTTTACCCACTTTTTGATGGGCTTGTTTGATTTTTTCTTGTAAATTTGTTTAAGTTCTTTGCAGATTCTGGATATTAGCCCTTTGTCAGATGGGTAGATTGTAAAAATTTTCTCCCATTCTGTAGGTTGCTTGTTCACTCTGATGATAGTTTCTTTTGCTGTGCAGAAGTTCTTTAGTTTAATTAGATCCCACTTGTCAATTTTGGCTTTTGTTACTATTGCTTTTGGTGTTTTAGTCATGAAGTCCTTGCCCATGCCTATGTCCTGAATGGTATTGCCTAGGTTTTCTTTTAGAATTTTTATAGTTTTAAGTCTAACACTTAAGTCTTTGATCCATCTTGAATTAATTTTTATATAAGGTGTAAGGAAAGGATCCAGTTTCAGCCCTCTACATATGGCTAGCCAGTTTTCCCAGCACCGTTTATTAAATAGGGAATCCTTTCTGCATTTCTTGTTTTTGTCAGGTTTGTCAAAGATCAGATGGTTGTAGATGGGTGGTATTATTTCTGAGGGCTTTGTTCTGTTCCATTGGTCTATATCTCTGTTTTGGTAACAGTACCATGCTGTTTTGGTTACTGTAGCCTTGTAGTATGGTTTGAAGTCAGGTAGCGTGATGTCTCCAGCTTTGTTCTTTTGGCTTAGGATTGTCTTGGCAATGCAGGCTCTTTTTTGGTTCCATATGAACTTTAAAGTAGTTTTTTCCAATTCTGTGAAGAAAGTCATTGGTAGCTTGATGGGGACGGCATTGAATCTATAAATTACCTTGGGCAATATGGCCATTTTCATGATATTGATTCTTCCTATCCATGAGCATGGAATGTTCTTCCATTTGTTTGTGTCCTCTTTTTATTTCGTTGAGCAGTGGTTTGTAGTTCTCCTCGAAGAGGTCCTTCACATCTCTTGTAAGTTGGATTCCTAGGTATTTTATTCTCTTTGAAGCAATTGTGAGTGGGAGTTGACTTATGATTTGGCTCTCTGTCTGTTATCGGTATATAGGAATGCTTGTGATTTCTGCACATTGATTTTGTATCCTGAGACTTTGCTGAAGTTACTTATCTGCTTAAGGAGATATCATGTCATCTGCAAACAGGGACAGTTTGACCTCCTCTTTTCCTAATTGAATGCCCTTTATTTCTTTCTCCTGTCTGATTGACCTGGCCAGCACTTCCAACACTATGTTGAATAGGAGTGATGAGAGAGGGCATCCCTGTCTTGTGCAGTTTTCAAAGGGAATGCTTCCAGTTTTTGCCCATTCAGTATGATATTGGCTGTGGGTTTGTCATAAATAGCTCTTAGTATTTTTGAGATACATCCCATCAATACCTAGTTTATTGATAGTTTTCAGCATGAAGGGCTGTAGAATTTTGTTGAGGGCCTTTTCTGCATCTATTGAGAGAATCATGTGGTTTTTGTCTTTGTTTCTGTTTATATGATGGATTGTGTTTATTGATTTGTGTATGTTGAACCAGCCTTGCATCCCAGGGATGAAGCCCACTTGGTCATGGTGGATAAGCTTTTTGATGTGCTGCTGGATTTGGTTTGCCAGTATTTTATTGAGGATTTTTGCATCGATGTTCATCAGGGATATTGGTCTAAAATTCTCTTTTTTTTGTTGTGTCTCTTCCAGGCTTTGGTACTAGGATGATGCTGACTTCATAAAATGAGTTAGGGAGGATTCCCTCTATTTCTATTGATTGGAATAGTTTCAGAAGAAATAGTACCAGCTCCTCTTTGTACCTCTGTCAGAATTCAGCTGTGAATCCGTCTGGTCCTAGATGTTTTTTGGTTTGTAGGTTATTAATTATTGCCTCAATTTCAGAGCCTGTTATTGGTTTATTCAGGGATTCAACTTCTTCCTGGTCTAGTCTTGGGAGGGTGTATGTGTCTAGGAATTTATCCATTTCTTCTAGATTTTCTAGTCTATTTGTGCAGAGGTGTTTATAGTATTCTCTTATGGTAGTTTGTATTTCTCTGGGCTCAGTGGTGATATCCCCTTCATCATTTTTAATTGCATCTATTTGATTCTTCTCTTTTCTTCCTTATTAGTTTCGCTAGCGGTCTATGAATTTTGTTGATCTTTTCAAAAACCATCTCCTGGATTCATTGATTTTTTGAAGGGATTTTGTGTCTCTATCTCCTTCAGTTCTGCTCTGATTTTACTTATTTTTTGCCTTCTGCAAGAAGAAAAAATTGAAATTACGTTGAGGCACATGTTTAAAAATAAATGCTTTTTGAAATGTGGGAACATCCTACAGGAAGGGTTGAAGAAACCACAAGACTTTCAAAACTTTGGAATGAAATGCTGTGGAGTTTGCCCAGGAATTCTTCTTGGTTATAGTGGTTGTGCTGGATTGACTTTTTAAACATCTGTTTTAATCTCCTTCTAAGGCAGAGGATGAAAGAAAATTCCAGATGGGTTGCATCCTAAGATTCTAGATGTGATTTATGTTTTGCCCATCAAAAATTCTCCAATGACACTTGCATTCAGAAGTGAGTTAACTGAGGAGTAAGCTGAGCCCCAGGGTGTAAGACATTCATTTTTCACGTGCAAATTTGGCAGAATTTGCATGACTCTGCAGCTCATAGTGGCAGTGGTGGGCTTCTGTTCCAAAATCACAGCAAAGGCAAGGGTGATCCTTGAGTCAGGAGTTGGCTAAATTTCCAGAAGTCACATTCCCTTGGCAGGCCAGTTCAGCTGTGTGGTTTTTATACTCATTCCTGGAGGCCCAGCCCAGAGCCTGCTCCTATAGTTCTTCTAGCAATTTTCTAAATACCTAATTTCCTGTACTAAATTGTTTTTGAATTTTCTATATTAGGTTGCCTGTATTAAACTCTTTTCTACTGAAGGCCGCTTAAGTGTTTTCTGTTCCCTGCCATGGAACTTTTACACAATAGTAGAATACCATTATTATATACCTATCCTTATTGTATACTTCCATTGTAGTTCCTCCAGGAGGGCTTAGGAGAGGAAAAGACTAAATGTTTCAAAAGGCTGCCCCCACCCTCCCACAAATATAATTGTTTTTTCCCTATTTTGTTTCCTCTGAAATTAGAACTAGACCACCTCTTTGATCTTTGACAAGTTACCTGATCCCTGATAATAATAATAAATGTCTACCTTATACTGTTATGAGACTTAAATTATAAATGTATAAGGCACTTAGCACAATTCCTGGTACATAGTAAATGATCAATAAATGAGATCCCCTCTTAGCATTATTACCTCTGTATAGACATCTGTTTGATTGTAGTACCAGTTGGTTTTAGTTGACTGGCTTCATTTCTCCTTCATTTCTCGAGGATTTTAGGGGGCCAAGACTCAGCTCAGGACTCCTGGATTGCATGATCTAACTCTAGGGAACTGCTATTGGGGCCCTGCTTTGTTCTCTGACTCCTCAAGGTCAGGAACCTGCTATGCTAAAAGGACCGAGGTGCTCCCAGACTGCTGGTCACAACACTCTGAAGGGTGATGCCAGCCAAAGTACATTGTAGGGTGGTGATAGTGGGGTCCATCCTTGTTTGCATATGCCAAGAGCAACTGCAACTGTAGCTTGACAAGGTGCACACTCATCAGCTGTGGTAGGGTGCTAGCAGGTGCCAGGGTGCTGGCCTCCATGCAGGTTTTCACAGCAGCAGCTGGCATTGATAACATAGCCTCCCCAGATTACCAGGATTGGATGAGACCTTAATGGCTATCTCCTATACTCAATGTGATACCATAGAAAAAAATCTAATGGGGAATTATAAAGAATGGTAGGTTTGTGAGTGTGAGCACAGAGCAGTCACTCTGGGCCCTACGTTCATCACACATGAAGTACTGGATCCGAAATGGATAAGAAACTTCCTTCAGATATTTTATTCTCTTATCCCTATTCCTCACAAGGAAAGCTAGGCACATTCTAATTTCCCAAAGAAAATAAAAGTTCTTTGAGAACTTTGAGAATCCTTTTGAATCACAGACTCTTAATTTAGAAAAAATCCTTCAAGAAGCATTAAATACCTAAGTGTCAAATTTTGTATAAGATCCTGAGACAGAAAAGTAAATGAATTCTCGTCCTTTTCCTCAAGAGTATCCAAACCATTTATCATGAATCCATAAAGCAAGTTTTTAGAGACCTTCAAAGAGACTTAGACTCCCACACAATAACAGTGGGAGACTTTAACACCTTACTGACAATATTAGACAGATCACTGAAGCAGAAAATTAACAAAGTTATTGAAGACTTGAACTCAGCACTGAACCAAATGGATCTGATAGACATCTACAGAACTTTCCACCCAAAAACAACAGAATATGACACATGACACATACTCCAAAATCGACCATACAATTGGACATAAAATAATCTCAGCAAATGTAAAAGACCCAAAATCATTACAACCACTCTCTCAGATGATAGCACAATAAAACTGGAAATCAAGATTAAGAAAATTGCCCCAAACCATGCAATTAAGTGGAAATTAAACAGCCTGCTCCTGAATGGCTTTTGGATAAATAATGAAATTGAGGCAGAAATCACAAAGTTTTTTGAAACCAATGAGAACAAAGATACAACATACCAGAATCTCAGGGATACAGCTAAGCCAATGTTAAGAGGGAAATTTATAACACTAAATGCCCACATCAAAAAGTTAGAAAGATATCAATTTAACAACCTAACATCACAACTAAAAGAACTACAGAATCAAGAACAAATCAACCCCAAAGCTAACAGAAGACAAGAAATAACCAAAATCGGCTGAACTGAAGGAGACTGAGATATGAAAACCCATTCAAAAGATCAACAAATCCAAGAGTTGGGTTTTTGAAAAAAAAAAAGAAAAGAGAAAGGATGAAAATAAACACAATTAGAAATGACAAAGGGGATATTACCACTGACCCCATAGAAATACAAATAACCATCAGAGAATTTAATGAACACTTCTATGCACACAAACCAGAAAAATCTAGAAGAAATGAACAAACTCATGGAAACATACACTCTCCCAAGACTGAACCAGGTAGAAATTGAATCCCTCAACAGACCAATAATGAGTTGTGAAATAGAATCAGTAATAAATAGTCTACCAACAAAAAAGGCCCAGGACCAGATGGATTCACAGTCAAATTCTACCAGATGTACAAAAAGGAACTGGTACCATTTCTACCGAAACTATTACAAAAAATTGAGGAGGGAGTCCTCCACAACTAAATGTATGAGGCTAGCATCATCATGTTACCAAAACCTGGCAGAGACACAACAAAAAATGAAAACTTTAGGCTAGTATCCTTGGTAAACACTGATGCAAAAATTATCAACAAAATACTAGCAAACTAAATCCAGCAGCATATCAAAAAGTGAATCTATCATGATCAAATAGGCTTTACCTCTGGGATGCAAGACTGGTTCAACATATACAAATCAATAAACATGATTCATCATCTAAACAAAACTGAAGACAAAAACCACATGATCATCTCAATAGATGCTGGAAAGGGTTTTGATAAAATTCAACATCTCTTCAGGTTAAAAACTCTCAACAAAGTAGGTACAGAAGGAACATACCTCAAAATAATAAGAGCTGTCTATGACAAAACCACAGCTAACATAACACTGAATGGGCTAAAGCTGGAAGCATTCTTGTTGAAACTGGCACAAGACAAGGATGCCCTCCCTCACCATTCCTATTCAACATAGTATTGGAAGGCCTGGACAGAGCAATCAGGCAAGACAAGGAAAGGCCATCCTTATAGGAAGAGAGGAAGTTAAACTATCCCTGTTTGCAGATGTCATGAGCCTGTATCTAGAAAACCCCATAATCTCTGCCCAAAAGCTCCTTGAGTTTATAAACAACTTCAGCAAAGTTTTGGGATGCAAAATCAATGTAAAAAAATCACTAGCATTCCTACACACTAACAGTCAAGCAGAGAGCCAAATCAGGAATGCAATCCCATTCCCAACTGCCAATACCTAGGAATAGAGTTAATCAGGAAAGTGAAAGATCTGTACAATAAGAATTACAAAACACTGATCAAATAAGTCAGAGATGACACAAACAAATAGAAAACATTTCATGCTCATGGATCAGAAGAATCAATATCATTAAAATGGCCATACAATCCAAAGCAACTTACAGGTTCAGTGGCACTCCTATCAAACTACCAATGGCATTCTTCACAGAACTAGAAAAAATATTTTTAAATTCATATAGAACCAAAAAAGAGCTAGAATAGCCAAGGCAAATGTCCAGAATGGCAACTAATAGAAAAGAACAAATCAGAGGCATCACACTACCTGACTTCAATCTATACTATAGGGCTACAATAACCAAAACTGCATGGTACAGGTACAAACACAGACACACAGACCAATGGAACAGAATAGAGAGCATAGAAATAAGTCTGCACTGGACATAGATTTCATGACGAAGACACTAAAAGCAATTGCAACAAAAGCAAAAATTGATAAATGGGATCTAGTTAAACTAAAGAGCTTCTGCACAGCAAAAGAAACTATCAACTGAGTAAACAGTCCATCTACAGAATGGAAGAAAATATCTGCAAACTATGCATCTGACAAGTCTAATGTCCAGCAGCAATAAGGAAATTAAACAAATTTGTACAAAAAAACCCAACTCCATTAGAAAGCGGGCAAAGGACATGAATAGACACTTTTCAAAAGAAGACACAGAAGGCTAACAAGCCTTCTGTGAATGCTTGTTATGAAATATGAAAAAAAAGCTCGATATCACTGATCATTAGAGAAATGCAAATCAAAACAACAATGAGATAGAATCTCACACCAGTCAGAATGGCTATCATTAAAAACAAAAAGTAACAGATGCTGGAGAGATTGTTGAGAAAAGGGAATGCTTGTACACTGTTGGTGGAAGTGTAAATTAGTTCAACCATTATGGAAAGCAGTGTGGCAATTCCTTGAAAAGCTGAAAACAGAACTACCAGTTGACCCAGCTATCCCATTACTGAGAATATATCCAAAGGAATAGAAACCATTCTCTCATAAAGATCTACATGCATAAGTATGTTCATTGCAGCACTATTTGCAATAGCAAAGACATGGAATCAACCCAAATGCCCGTCAATAGTAGAGTGGATAAAGAAAATGTGGTACATATAAACCATGGAATACTATGAAGCCATAAAAAAGAATGAGATCACGTCCTCTGCAGGGACATAAATGGAGCTGGAGGCTGTTATCCTTAGCAAACTAATGTGGGAACAAAAACGAAGTATCGCCATGTTCTCACTTATAAGTGGCAGCTAAACGATGAGAACCCATGGACACAAAGAATGGAACAAGAGACACTGGGGACATACCAGAGGGTGCAGGATCAGAGGAGAGAGAAGAACAGAAAAAAATTACTATTGGGTACTAGGCTTAGTACCTAGATAATGAAATAATCTGTACAACAAACTCCTATGGCACAATTTTACCCGTGTAACAAACCTGCACATGGACACTGAACCTAAAATGAAAGCGTTAAAAATTTAGAAAAAGGAAATAATATAGTCGGAAAAGACCATGTATTATACTAGTCTATTAATATGAAATGTCCAGAATGGCAACTTTTTAGAGACAGAAGGTAGATGAGTAGTTGTTTAGAGCGGAGGCAGGGGAGATTGTTGGTTGTTGTGAGGTAATTGTGGAGTGATAGCTAAAGGGTACAAGGTTTTCTTTTTGGGTAATTAGAATTTCCTGAAACTGATTGTGGTAATGGTTGCACAATTCTGTGAATATACTAAAACAATTGAATTATACACATTAAATGGGTACATTTTATGGTATATGAACTTTATCACAATAAAGCTGTTACAAAAAAAGTTTCCAATGTAACAAAATGAAAATCAGCCTTCAGCTGAAATTCTATCAACTTCAAACAATATTTTACTCAACAAACTTAGATTTAGACAGTTTTAAAAAACAACTTGTACAAAGATTGTGTGTGCAAATAGTATTTTGGTGAGAACAAACGCTATTCTCAAATTGCCTATTTAGGTGCTAGGAAATGTGACCAAAAAAATCACAACTCCAGAATTACACTGATAAACAGCAAACTTTCACATGAATGCCTTCTGTCCCTGCTAAGTTTTTTTGTTTCATTATGAAAGGCATCACTGTCTGGAATTTCACTTATGGTGTGACGCAAATAGGATTTCTTAAAGACAGGAAGGTTCAATAGCAGAAAGATGATTAGTCAGTGGAGAGGAATTTCTAACATCCTGGTTGACTTTTAACAGAGTCCACTCACTTTCTTTTCTTTTTCAGTGTTACTATGGGGATCATGGAACTATAACCACATGTGGTTTAGACAGGAAGTGTCTTAAACTTTATCAGAAACAAAAGGGCAGAGGGCGGCAGCACCAAGCGGTGAGCAGGACTGGACCCGAGAGCCGGAGGTCCATTCTTGGCTCTGTCAAGGGTCACTGGGTGAGGCTGGTGACTCGTTTACGTCTCTCAGGCCGACTTTCCTGTTGGTTATACATTTTCAGAGTAGAGCCTGGGAAAAGCTGTATCAGCTTATTGACTTTAAGTGTTTTTGGAAAACTCTCTACAATAGAGTTCTCACTTTTCTCTAATTAAAAAAATTAAAAACAACACTATAGTAAGACACTTCATTGTCAGGTAAGTTTAAAATAAGAGAGAATAGAAAAACATTGTTAATGGCTACATCTGAACGGTCTAGAGGTAAATAGTTATTCTAAAAATAAATGTATTTTAGGCATAATCTTTTACATTGTTTAAAGAGATTATCCTAGGGACTGATGAGAAAATTTCTGAATAGTTACCTATAGATCCCATTTCATGTAAAATTGAATACTTTGGTCCATGTGACAAACTGGCTGAGGGAAATGCCATTATGAAAAACTGTTTATGTGCACATTCACATGTGTGTATGCATGTTTGTAGTATGCTCAAAGCTTAGACACGTTAGTATTTGTAAGAATTCAGCTATTGCAACAGGACAAGAGACACAATTAGCAACATTATCCAGTAGTCTAAATGTCTTTTGTATAAGCTATTCAGAATTTTAAATGTTAAGGTAATTAAAAAATAAGATGTATCGTTTGCTAGTACACTTAACATTCATGTTGGCCATTTGTGAAACATTATTTTAAGTGATTATTTAAATGCTTTAAATTGTAATGTGTGATTGTCTAGACTTCACCCTTGTAAGACTAGGTATGATGCTGTTAGACAGTGGCATTCTGAGACATTCCTTCTGAGTACAGAGTGAATACTTTCAGACAAAATGGATTTAAAATATTTCTTACGCCGGTACAACTCAAAGAAGAGCTCAGATTCAACATGAAGCAGGAAATCTTAGTTCCTCATTCCCACTCCAACTGTTTTCCTCACACCCAGCCATTTTTCCTCACACAGGAAAAATGTGTACAACACAGATTCCATGTGTGTATTCTGTGAATATATACAGAGCATTAATGATGGAGAGTAAGAGAGCTGCAGCATAATACTGACTGTTCTTGGGTTAGGGAAAAAGAAACTGAACTCATGTTACAGGTTGGTCATAGGATCTGGGTCCAGCTCAGCTCAGCTGTAACTCACAGAGAGGAGTCTGTTCCATCAGCTCCACGCTGAAAGAGGCAGTCACAGTCAGTGGTAAGCTGGTTCAGTGGAGCCAATATCCCTTATGGTTCATTGTATATAAAGTCCCTGTTAGAGGATTCCTATTCTAGCAAGCGAAGTTAGCAGTATCACAGCAAGTTCTTACCCTGCCTTCAAAATTCTAAGTCTGTGAGCACAGATGTTGTTGTGTAGAACTTTTATCTAATTAGGAATTGTAGCATTTATTACTATATATTTTTTTGAGACAGAGTCTCACTCTGTCACCCAGGCTGGAGTGCAGCTGCATGATCTCGGGTTACTGCAACCTCTGCCTCCTGGATTCAAGTGATTCTCTTTTCTCAGCCTCCTGAGTAGCTGAGATTACAGGCATAAGCCACTATGCCTGGCTCATTTTTCTATTTTTAGTAGAGATGGGGTTTCACCATATTGGCCAGGCTGATTCGGCGTCAAGTGATCTGCCTGCCTCAGCCTCCCAAAGTGCTGGGATTACAGGCATGAGCCACCACGCCTGGCCTGTAGCATATATTATAAAATGTTAAATGAGGAGGGGTGGAAGGTGTATTCTGAAAAGTCTGACATTTCTTAGGACAATATATATTTTTCATGTTAAATCCCATATTACTCCATACTATCTGGACTAATTATATCAGGAATACTCTATTTGTTTAGGCAAATTCAAGACAGAATGGTTGATTAATTTCAAGGGCTAAGTAGCATAAATAAACCAATTTAGGAGCCAACTGGAAATGATGTTGGGGCAAGAACTATAGCTGTATTTAAGGTGAACTAATGAAAATTGAAGTGCTTTAGAACTTGTAGCACATTTGCTTAAGGTAAGGTATTATTATAATAATTGAAGAATATTATGGTTTTTAACATTACTAACTCTGCATGATTTAATTTTAGATGCTTGCCAGTAAGAATTATGATTAAACACCTGTTTTCATGACATGCAGCCTTTCCTAAAGATTCTGCACATTTCTTTTGTCAGGGCACTTTCTTTAAGTGTATAGAAAAACTTTTTGTCTTTTTGGTATCCTCTTGAATATCAATAATGATGCCCAAATAAATAAGTCCTGAGTCATTGTAATCAATTAACAATTTTATAGTTTATTGCCTGTGAACCAGGTATTTAAATCCTGCTGTCTCTTTTCCATCACTAAAATTCTGGGAAACAAATACTAGAGAAACATCTTTTATTGATTGATTGATTGTCCTTGGACAGGTCTGAAACCAATAACAAAACTGTACAAATAGTGTAGTCCAGAAAGGGATAGGGCAGTATGCTAATCACCTTGCATCCACTATCTCACTGGATCTCTACAAAACCCTGAAAGATAAATAGCAACGACTATTAACTGGTGAGAAAGATTAGCGGTCTAAATGGTCTGCCCTGGTTTCAAGTAGCTACTGGCAACTCTACCTGCCTCCAACTGAATGACATCCTTTCTTTTCTCTGGGTTTCTGCCTCTATAAGAATACTCTTGGCTAAAATATTGCCTTATAGTCTTATAAGAGAGGAAGAGAGATAGGAAGGGGAGAGGAGAGATGGCTTCAAGCTTCTGCTCCAAGAATTCTCCCTTTTGGACAGCTTCATATTGCCTTTGCCCCTTCTCAAATCATGGGCCTTATTCTTCATGTGTGAGTCCTAAACAAGAGTGTGGTAAGCAGTAAAATAGCCTCCAAAGATTTTTGTGTCTTAATTCATAGAACCTGTACCTATGTTAGCTTGCATGGCAAAGGAGAATTAAGGTTGCAGATGGAATTAAAGTTGCTAATCAGCTGACCTTAAAATAGATTATTCTGGATTATCCTGGTGGTCCAGTGTAATCACAAGGGTTCTTAGAAGTGGAGGAAAGAAGCAGAGACTCCAGAAAGGAACCTGGCCCTGCCACCATGTTGATTTTAGTCCAATGAGATTCTTGTTGGACTTCTAACCTAGAGAACAGTCAGATTTGTATTCTTTTAAGAGTCCACATTTGTGTAATTTATTACAGCAACAAATATTAAACTAATGCATAAAACCAGCCCAATGTTCTTCTGAGTATTGGAAAGATAGAAGAGCTTTCAGTCTCTCCCTATCCCTGCCCACTTGTGTATTTTCATACAGATGGGTCACTTAGTTGGACCAAAGAAAAGTGAGGGCTCATGGGAGTGTTCTATGGTTTTCTAGTACAACCCCAAGATGCCTTGACACTGGAAGGTCAACCTTCAACATGTAAGGTCAGAGGCACTTCAATATGAAGGTTATTAGGAGACCCACACCAGGATATAGTTGGATCTCTATTAACCATTTTAACAAATAATCTGGAGAAGAAAAATATGTGAAAGTTATGATAACATTCCATCCTCAAGAATAAAAACTATCAGATAAATTTAGACAATGCTTATCAGGTAAATGAAGGTCATATAGCTTTGATTTTCGGCATCTATGCAGGCTTGAGAGAGCCAAAGCACAGAGCTTTAGCCCAAATGCTTCCAGTTACTAACCTCAACCCATGAGTCATGAATTACAGAGCAGGGACATACATTGTAAGAACTTTGTGAGATACCTTAAAATGTGTCACCCCTTGATTCATTATGTTGATCACCTCCTGTCTATTTGCCTCTTAATGTTAAGTAGTACGACACTTAAATGTAATTATATCTGGTGCAAGTCTTTAATGGGAGCAAAGAAAGGATGAGGAAAGTGGGTAGAAGAGATGAAGATGGGAAGAGTTGAAAATAATGTGACCTATTTTATATCTAGTTATAGGGGAATGGCCCAGAAATCCAAGTCATAGAGAGGGTACTGGTCCCCCAGAAAGGACAGGGAAGCAGGCTAAGCTCCTGGGCCTGTGGTGGTGAACCAATGTCTGGATGCACCTGAGAAGGAACCCTGGGCCCTTTGAATGTCTGGATAGGGAGATTACTCCTTGTGCAAGTCACAGTCTCCTTATAAACCTACATTATTTCATCCATTCTTAAGAATTTCTCAAAAACCTTATCTTGAATTTAATTAGTTGGGTACTATTGACATTGGAAACTTGAAAAAACAAGCAAAAAAAAAGAGACAGACTTAGAGAAAGACTCTTCCTTAATCTTCCCTGGTTGAAGTTGGTTGGATGGGGTGTAGTGGGAGCATGAGAGAGTTATTATGGAAAGGAGGCAGAAGAACTGAGGACCTTAACTCTGGTGGCAGAGCTTTTGCTGAAAACTAAAATGACTTGAAAGCAGCAAAAGACATGAAAATTACTTTCCTGTAATTATGGTTAGAAATTATTTTTGACGCCTTCAGGTTGATTTCTTGTATCACCTCCGGAGGCCTGGAACTTCATATTCAAGATACCAGGTTATAACATTTAAATTAAAATAACCTTAATTTTTTTTTAATTCCATGCTTTGAATCCAGGTAATGTTAACCTTGGTTTTGTTTGGCCCACTGGAAATGTTTCCACTTGGCTCATTTCTGTGGGCGGCAATGGATTAATTCTTTCAGTGCCCAGCATTCTACCCATTGCTGATTTTGGCTCTGGGCAACAACAGATCATCTCTGGACTCACTTCTATTTCCCGGTAGGAAAAAAGGAACTCCCAGTGATGAGGGACTAACCTGGTGGGTAGAAGGCAGTTTTTGTGATCAGATCGGTAAAACCAGAGCAAGCAAGGACTGACAGTCACAAATGCAGTTTAATAATTTCTCTCTTTTTCTTCCATTCTCACTTAGTAGCTTCTGTTCTCATTCTCATGACTACTCAACACATTCATGACTTCTCTTAAACTCCTGAACTACTCCTAAGCCCTTCATTTGTCAGGAAACCTCATCTCCCATACTGTGGAAAAGAGAGAACCCCCGTAACCTCCCTTAATTTTTCATGAATGCCATGCTGTGTGGACCCCTCCATAGCTCCTTCTTTTCTGTCCTCCCCTAATCTAATATTTCTTCCTCTCTATTGGCTCCTTCTCTTCAGCTATGTACATGCTCAAAAGTCTCATTTTCTACACCTAACATTTCTTACACAATATTGTCTGCTTCAGATGCTCCTAAGCTCTCTCCTATCCGTCATCAATGTAGTTTTTAAGTGGAAAGTATCCACTTGCTGTTTTATTTTTTCATTCCATTTTTATTGCTCACCCCGCAGAAATTAAGCTTCTGCCCCTTCCTTTCTAATGAGGCTGTTCCTATGGTGGTCATTACCATATATTTACTTCCTAATTGCCAAATCTAGTTTTGTCATTTCAATTATTATTGTATTTTATTTTGAAATGATTATTTAGTAACCATTTTGTTCCTGGCGTTGCTTTAAGCATTTTCCATATATTATCCCATCTAATTCTCAACATATTCCTGTGTGTTAAGTGTTATATTTCACATTTTATAAAGAAGGAAGCAGATTTACTTGACACTATTAACAACTTCCTCCATCTGGCACATTTGCTTCTCTTGGTTTCTGTAAGATGACTGAATTCATCTTTATTTTTTTCTGACACCCATTCTTTCTCAGTGACCCAAATAAATCCCACATTCATATCTATGTGCTTGTCTCAATATCCTTTCCCCTTGTGTTCCTGATTCATGTTTTTAACTGCATAATTAGCATCTCTTCATTCATACTCAAGAAAACAAATCTAACTCATTATCCTACCATTCATGTTTTTGGTAGGCATTTATAGAATCTATAGAATCTATATCACATGCCTGGAATTGTTTGCTGTGCTGAGGGCATTAAGATGTGAAAAGCACAGCCCTGTCCTTGAGGACCAGGAGATGAACTTGTAAACAATTGTAATACGAAGTACAGGTACTACAACAGGAATGTGGGCTGCAGCAGGTCAAGAAGCAAGAGAAAGGAATCTGTAGCTGCTGGATGGTTCGAAAAACTTTCCCAAAAGAGATGAAAACTTTTGACATCACTATGAAAAAGATTTCTAAGGAGAAAAGGAGAGAGAAAAGTAAATGTACTATGGAAGGGCCCAGCAAATACAAATGTATGGAGGTTCTAGAGAGAGAATGGTATCTGAAGGACAGCCGTGGTTTACTAGCTTAGATGCTGAGGGGTGAGCGTTCTCTACATGGTTGACAACATCACTATTGAATTATTTATCTAGGAAACATCTGGCTTTCCCCTCCTCTAATAAATCATCCACAATGATTTATGATAAGAACCTTAACAAGGGCAGTGACCACAGGAAGAAAGAGAAGATATGACAGGCAAAAAAAGTCCTATGTAAAATGGAGTCAACAATTTTTACCGTTGCAATCAGTATCTTCACCCTAACTTTATGGATAGGAATTATTATTGTTCATTTCACAAAGGAAAGAAACTGAGGCAGAGTGGTTAAGAGGTTTGCTTGAGATTTTTCAAAAAGCTAGTAATGAACAGAACTATAATCAGTTCAGTCATAAAATAACTCTTGCTATTATATGAGCCTAAGAGTCAATTATTGAGAGGACTGAAATTATGTACCAAAATACAGAATTCTTGAATGCTGATTCTGATTCTGAAAAGTTTTGTAAATCAATGTAAAATTTGCAGACATGCTAAATAAATTTTCTAGAAAATATCTGAAAGTTATTTGCTCTAAGTTTGGATGATAAAGTTTTGTTCTTTGTTAATATTATTTGCTCAGGCATGTTCCAAATTTCGTATAGCTGTCTTGTTATCTCCATATTTGCAAATATATCTATCATATTGGACACTGTAATTTGAGCCTTAGTAAATTAGTCATCATATAATTTGGTATTTGGTAAATTTGGTTATCATATAAATAACCACAACAGGTATTAAAAAACTATATTGTATTGCTTACTTCCTGCCAATAGGTCTCTTTTCCTCTTCTAACTATGTAAAAAAAAATAATACTTTTTGTTTTCCCTTTTAAAAAATCAGCTACAGTATTAAAAGGGAAATGTGTTTCTCACAGTGCTAGGTCCCTTCTCATGGGATCGAATAGCAGAGTCCTGGCTACGGGTTCAAATGCCCTGCTGAAATCCTCAGACAATTCCAACATCCACAAAGCTATGAAAGGAGTAAGTACATTTAACTTCAATTGTTTCCTTAAATGTATGTTGTAGAATTTTATAAATGTACATATTAGTTTGTTGCTGCACTGCTATAAATACCCAAGACTGGGCAATTTATAAAGGAAAGAGGTTTAATTGACTCACAGTTCCACATGGCTGGGAGGCCTCAGGAAGTTTACAGTCATGGCAGAAGGAGAAGCAGGCACGTCTTACATGGCAGCAGGTGAGAGTGTGTATAGGAAAAACTGTCAAGCACTTATAAAACCATCAGATATCGTGAGAACTCACTATCAAGAGAACAGCATGGGGGAAACTGCTCCCATGATCCAATCACTTCCCACAAGGTCCTGCCCTCAGCACCTGGGGATTATGTGATTATAATTCGACATGACATTTGGGTGGGAACACAGAGCCAAACCATATCAGTGTACTTATTGCAATCTGCTATGGCTATATTTTCATTACTAGGGACAATTGTGACAGAACCTGACAGTCATGAGACAAGCTTATTAACCTCATTCTTTTATCTGTGGTAGAGGCATGTGAGTGCCCCCTCACTGTTGACGACTTTTTTCCAAATGTCAAGTCTTTCTGAAGTCTTTAAGGGATGAAATACTATCCAAGTTCAAAGAGAGTCCTTTTTAGTCTCCCCTTTAGGCTCTGTGAATTTGCTCTCTCCAGGGATGGATGGTGGAACTGCTATAGTACCCAAAAAACAGGAAATCTCCAGAGCAATTCTGTATGTACAGCCTGCTTTTCCTTGCTTTCATCAAGTTTAATCTACTTCCTTTAACAGTGCATAATTTCAGACAATACATGCATGTTCTGTAGAGCTTTCCTGTGGGTTGTATTTGGGGAGAGATTATTTTTGCTATGTTTTGTCAGTTTGCCTTACTTGAAAGTAATGCATTTGGAGAGATTGCAACTCCTCTCTCTCCCCCTTGGATTCTTGTAAGCTCTGACTTAACTTTACATTTTGGGATGATCTGGAAACTGAGAAAGGGAGGAGATATGCTAAATATTAAGATGTTTCTTACCTCTCTCTACTACTGTGCTAGTGAATAACATAAGGAGACAAGATTCCCCAAAGTAGTAATTTTTTACTAATATTTCTGTGGTTCATTATCAAATTCACCTATCACATTTATAGTTTAATAAATCACATAGGAGACAACGTTTTAAAACCATAATTGCTTTAATCGGGTAAAAGGATACCGCAGGGTCTGACTTTAAGACAGGCTGAGGGATTGCTATTTACGTAACTGCAAAGGAACATTTTTAGTTTAAACAGCTCATAAAATTGGAAGAAAGATTAAGAACAGTTCTGTCCAAAAGTAACATAATGCAAGCCACGTATGTGATTTTTAATTTTCTAGTAGCCTCTCCTGGGAGATAATTATCCATGATATCTCATGTTTCTTACGGGCAAGGCAGTAATTACCCTTTTGCTGTTGTCTGTCTTTTAAGGATGTTTGTATAAAAAAGAACTTTGGAAGATAGAGATAGTATGTCACTCTGGAAGAAAGGGTAGATGTTTGTTGTCTGGTATAATAATGTCTCTCTCCAATGCAGAAGTCAGGCAGGTTTCCTTCTAGCTCATCATAAAAAATTTTCATTCCCTCAACTGTTAAATGAGCAAACTGCATGCACACAGCCCACTTGGGCTGCTCTGCATCGCTCCCAAAGGACTTGGAGGAAAAATGGAAACTGATTGTTTCCAAATACGAAGCTCATGTTGTTGGCGGTAGCATGGGTAATACATTCCTTTATTTCTGACCCAGGAGAATCATGTCTTTCTGTCAGCATCCATGAAAATGTGGCAGGTTCACTTGTTAGCCTGAAAGTAGGATTAAAAACTCAGACCTTCACAGTTCTTAAGAGTCACACTGAAAAAAGTAAAGGGATAAAATTAATTAGAATAATGTACTTTATGTAACCCAGCATATCCAAAATAGTATTTCAACATGTAATCAATATAAAAATTAAACAGATATTTCAAATTTTTTATACTAAGATTGTCTTCAGATAATGGAGAAATGGATGAACTCGTATTTGGTGTGTATTATACATAAATCACGGGAAAATGCAGGCAATGTAACCAGGGTCAAAAGACCATATTCGTGAATTCATGAATATGGTTAGCTAAAGACTTAGCTAAAACAGACTCTATGCAATACCATCTTACACTCTGTAAGTAGAAGATGCATAATAAGTTAAAAATGAGATAGAGACATTAATGCTTATCAAATATTTTACTTGTTCCTTTATGCTTCCTGACTCTCTCACAACATGACACTTTCTAAGTGAGGCTTTGAAAGCCTATGTGCAATCTCCAGTCTTTTATCCTCTGAGTGAGACATTTTTATTTACAACATCTGATCCCACATATTCATGCAGATTATGCAACTACAAGATGGTGAAGCTTCCACCAGCCTCCACTATGTGTAACACTGGCACTAATATTTGTTATGTTAAGCCACTGACATTATGAGGATGTTTGTTAGCACAAAAAAAACTAGAGTGCACTGACTAATACATACATTAGAATTCTTTTTACATTCTGCAGCTCTGAGAAGTTAGAATTATTTCTTCTTTTAGCATTATAATCATTTATTGATGTCAAATACAATATAATTTAGCTGTAAATTAAAAAAAAATCTAAACCCAAAACCTTCTAAGGGTTTCTTTTTAGTAGAATGTATTGATGGATATATTGTGTTGTGATAATAAGTAGGGATACAAGTTGTTAGTAAAATGTGGATTCTATGTCAAGAAACTAGAGTTTTAATTCTGGTTTATCATTATAAAGGTGAATAACCTTTGCTGAGTTACTACACCTCTCGGAGCCTCTTCCTGTACTTACAAATGATAAATAATATCAAATACACCTTTACATTGAGATTCTATTATTATTTCACTGTAAAAAGACAGAATAAATTGAAGACAACATTCATCTCTCATAGATCCTGTATAGTTCTTTCAGAGAGAAGAATTATATTAATACTTCAAAAATTTACTTTAAATATTTTCATTCTTAATTCCAAATCAAAAATTTTGATTAGTGTTTATTGTTTTGAAACTGGTTATCTTGATTTCTTGAGAAAAAATATTTTCTAAAATGATGATACTTGACTGTAGTAAAATCGTATTTAGTGACAGGGCAATCTTGTATGAGCTACAATTAGTTTATGAGTTCATCTCTAATTCCTGGTAAGTGAAGAGAGGTATATCAAAGCCCAACAAGCCACTCAGATGCGCTGGCATTTATTGAAAGGATTCAGAGATTGTCTTTAATGTATAATGATTGCATTTTTCTTCTGGACTTGGCCCCACAAGCATAACATATCCCCTCACTCCCACACAAATACACATACATATTCTGGCTTAATTTTTGTTGTTGTTGTTGAGCCAGTGACTTTTTAAAATGTGCCGATGAGTTGGAGAAAGAAATATTTAAAAGTCTCAATCCAGACACTCAAAGCCACTCCAAAAACCTTGTGCCTTCCTCCTGCTCCCCAAGGTTGTGTCACTACTTAATTATTTAAGTATTCATTCTATGAAAATACATAATATGGTGATGATCACATAAAACATGATTCTTCCACAATATCTTAGAAGCAATAGGTACTACTGGCAGGTAGATTGGAGAAAGGGCATTGGATGGAAAATATAAAAATTAAATCACTGTTTAAGAAAGTAAATGAATTAATTGCCAGGGAACTCTGACAACTTGAGAATAATTCAGTCATCCTTTTGGGTTTGGAAACTGAGTAGGAGCTCTTTTGACCAACTTTGAATTAGCCACCTTGCTAGATTAACTCTCACTTTCCATTCTCTCTGTAATCATACTGATGGATGTCCATGGCATACTAGGTGCTCATGGCTAAGTGGCTACTCTCTGGCCAGCCCACATTCTTCTGTGGCTTCCAGTTGGGTTGTATGCTTACTAAAAAAGAGTTAGTTGTGCTTGCTGCCAAACGTGTTAGTGCCAACTGTACTAATTGTATATAATATGTACATAATTATGTAATTGCACATAATTTCAACTAATATTGAAATTATGATGTTTAATTAGATATAAACAAACCAATGAAATACAAGTTTTAAAGAGGCCTTGTTTCTATGGATTCTAAGTAGCATACTTTGGAAATACCAAAAAGAAATGGGTTATTTTAAATAGTTCTTGCCATATTAGCTCTGGATGAGAACACTGTAAAAGATGGTGTGTTCACAGGGGAATTTCCTTGTTCAGGTTGCTTCACAAGTGTCATTACGTTTTTGCTCCACATTAAAGTAAGTGAAACTGGAAACTGAAGATGACACATTACAGATTTTGTTCAAGAAAGATGATGTAGAACTCTGATCATTTGATCTTCACTTAATAGAAAGACGTTAGCTCCCCAACAAAAGATGAATATATGTAGTGGCAAATAAACATGCATTCATAGTTGTAAGTTAAAATGTTTAAGATGTATGTCCTAACTATAAACTGGGTTTTTGATTAACTGAACAACTACTGGTCCCAATCATGTTAGAGAAGTAAGCACCTACCCACAGGATTCAAATTAATTTTCCTTAAGTGCAACTTTAGAATTTACAACACTTCCTCAGGTTTGTAAGGTTGACTAAGGGAGTTAGGAAAAGCGATTAGGAATCTCAGGGGGAGAAAAGCTAATAATGTTGCTGCCACCCCAACGCAAAGAGAATGATTGTTTTCAGAATTTAATAAGCTGGAGCAAGAAGAGAACCTCAATCAAAGTGACGGTGGTAAATGCTGAGACTCCATTTAAAAGCTGATATAGGGGAGAATAAACTATCTTCTCTGAAACACAAGGCACATGACTATAGAAAAAGAGAGAGGATTAGAAAGAGAGGGAGAGATACAAGAAGGAGAGAGACACTCATAGGTGGGAACTGAACAATGAGATCACTTGGACTTGGGAAGGGGAACATCACACACCGGGGCCTATCATGGGGAGTGGCGAGGGGGGAGGGATTGCATTGGGAGTTATACCTGATGTAAATGACGAGTTGATGGGTGCTGACGAGTTGATGGGTGCAGCACACCAACATGGCACAAGTATACATATGTAACAAATCTGCACGTTATGCACATGTACCCTAGAACTTTAATAATAATAATAATAATAAAAAAGGAGAGAGAAAGAAAAAAAAAACATGAGAATAGCATTAGAGAGGGAGGAGGAGGGTGGAAGTGAGAGGGGAGGACAAGAGAGATAAGGCAAAAAAATGCATATTCATGTATTCTTAAGGATCCCACTTTGTCCCAAATTTTTCTGTTTGTTTTTTATGTTAGAAATCCATCAATATTCAAGTCAGTATAGAAGCTATTGACCTTTTCAGTTAAATCACTGTTCACATTTTTAAATGGAACTCTGAGCATTCAAATTATTGACCATCTTATGGTTCTATGAGCCATTCCTTGTTTTCTTATCAATTTAAATGACTGAAAGAAGTTATCTTTGCCACAGGCTAGATTTTCTGAGAAACAGTCACTGAGATGGAAATTAGCATACAGACAGTTTATTAGGGAGTGTTCTCTGGATTAGCCATCATGGAAGGGAAGCAGAAGTAGGCAGAGGGAATAGTTGGGCTGTAGTTTGCCAATGGGTTGAGAACTTTACGCAACCTCAGTAAACTCCTCAGTGAGTAGAGGCAGCCTAGCAAAGCAGTCCTTTCCAGCCAAGGGCAGCGACTGAGGGCTGACAGCTGTCAGCAGGCCATGCTCAGTCCTGAGGGCAGTATAGCATCCATGACAATCTTTGTGTTCTGTTTTGGGACCAGTGTGGCTTAGTGGGGAAATTGTAGACATTGGAGATAGACATTCAGTTTCAATACTAACTTTATCTTGAGCTGTGAAAATTGGACAAGCTATTTAACTTCTCATGTTTCTCTCTGTGTCCTTATCTATCTATTACTTTGATTTCTATGAAAGGATAAAATGAGTTAATGTTTATAAGAGACTGGCAAATAGTAGGTGCTCAATTAATATTGGAATATTGGCTCCCTCCCACTATTTTACAATCGATTAAAGAGATCTATATAGACTTTTTAAAAACCTGGACATTCTTCTCTTTACATTCTCCTTATTCTACTTGCCATTTAGAGAAGAAAATTAATAATATTTCTCAGGCTATGTAGTTTAGCATGCTACTGTTTGCTTCCAAAGAAAAATTATATATAAAAATTTTCCAACTAAACTAGATTTAATGTATTTTTAGGAAGAAAAAAGCTAAATCAAAGAAATAGCCTTTGTTTGTTCTTCTACTTACTGAAACCAGAGACAGAGTATTCCTGTTAACACTTAAGATGTTTTATAATCTTCTCCCTTGATCTTAAGGTTCTAGGGCTTCTGGTGTATTCTCACACTCACCCCAATACTTTTTCCGTAAAGGAACTCAGGACTATAATAGCTTCTGGTCCTTCTCCTAGACCAACGGTGGCTAAGTCCCATTGAGTCTGAGACATGATAGAGTAGTAGTAGAGTGATTCATAAAGTGTAGTCTCTGAGAATCAACTGGAAAATTGTTACAGGCATAAATTTTCAGGTCCCAATCCAGACCTATTGAATCAGAAACTACAGAGGTGTTATTCAGCAATCTCTGCTTTAACAAGTCTGCCAGGTGACTTTAATACACACTGAAGTTTGAGGATCACTATAGTCGTATATCAGTCAGTGTCCCAACAGGAAACAGATGCCATATGCAAATTAGAATAACTCAACAAAGCCTAATAAACTATAAAGTTATCAAGGGTGTAAGGGAAGCTCCATTACCTTAGAGTTTGAAATAACAAAATCCCTAGGCCTGAAGGAATGAGGGGAGTAAGGGGTTACTGGAACCCAAAATGAGAGGGTCCTGTGGAGAGAGATGCCTTGAGAGGAGTGGCACCTCTAGAACACAGGCCGGGTCTTAGTTTCCTGCCAGAGGTAGTTTTCTTCTTCCTATTTTCTGCTGGAGCTCTGCAGTAGCTGAATGCAATCAGAAGCCAGAGGCAATGGGTCCTGTTGATGTCTTGTTAATAATGATAGGGAAGGATAAGGTGGGTCTAAATGGGTAAATGAAAGATACTCAGTGTACATAGTAAAACTTAAATGTCAGTGTTAATTGTTATTCACTTAAAAGATCTGTCTCCCTTAATTTTAGTCTTCCCAAGCAGCTAATTATTTCTGCTTTACTTTAGAAGTGACTGCCTTGCACTCTCAAGGAATATCCCTTGTTTTTATTATTTAAGGTTATTATTGGCAAGAATCTGAAAAATAGGTGAAACTCTTAAGGCTAGAGAATTATATCATTTTTCTCTTTTTCTAGTCTTTACCATCATAGGCATTGCTACATTTAAAGCTAAAAATATGCCTGCATAACTGGCCAAAAAAAGAAGAAATAAAAGTATTAGTGAGGATGAAAAGCCATGGGAATTGTCTACATTGCTAATGACAATTGCTACAAAAAACTTTGGGAACAAGGTTGGCAGTACCTAAAAATATAGAACAGGTATCCTATCACTCAGTAATTCCAATCTTAGATTTACCCTAGATTAACTCATACTCATAAAATTAATAAGGTTGTTTTGTTTGTAATAACTAGAAAGTAAGCATGACCCCAAAATTCATCAAAACTAGATTATTGATAAATAATCAACAATACCTTGTTGATATTGTTATACCAAAGAATACCAACAAAAATAAATGAAGTGCAGGTAAGTATATCAACATGAATGAATCTCTCAAATATTTTTTGTTTAAATAAAAGAAACAGGTCGACAAAGTGTACATATAATATTATTGTATTTACATAAAGTTCAGAAGTAAACAAAACTAAGTAATATGTCATTTAGTGATGTATCTATATATGGTAACACTACTAAGAAACAAGGCACTTATTACAAAAGTCAGGATTGTGGTTATACATGGTTATGTAGGTGGTTATACACATATACAATATATATGTGGTCACACATTATGAATAGTGGTTGAAATACAAATATCCACTGAAATTCAGGTTGGCACAGTGGATATGTGGTATTTGGGTATTTTATTTTGCTGCAGATTGTCTGCTTGAAGGTTGTCTGATATGTTAACTTCAGATATTTCTGGTTCTTTTGCCACACCTGAACCTGGTATTGTAGTAACATCTGGTGTACCCCTTTGCTTGACAACTGTATTTCTGTCCCACTTAAAGAGCCACTGTGTTTTCCTATGGGCGGTAAAATTAATTGGCTCAAATATAAGTTTCTTTGTATTCAAACAATAGTTACCATAACAAAATGTGTATTATGTAAACTTTAAAGTATATGTAAACATTGAGAGAATATATAATGAATACCCATTTGTTCCTCACCCAGCTTCAACAATTATTAATGCTTTTGAAAATGTTTTCTTATAACCAAATTTAGATTTTAAAAAGTGGCATTGGCTTTTTGGAGTGCTATATTGTGCATAGAAGTAGAATGAACATATTTTGGACTTTAATAAATTTGAAATATATTTCAGTTCATTGCTTACACCACTTCTGTGATTTAGAGCATTTTTAGTTATTTTTTATGTAGTAGAATAAATTGCATTTTTAATAGCATCTCATATGGTTGCCTGAGGTAATACATTCTCATCCTGAATTACAATTCAGTAAAAAAAAAAATGTATTATTTGTTTCCTAAATTAAGCACCAGCATTGTTGAAGGAATTAGGATTTAAGGTTAAGAATTTAAAATTATTGGCCGGGCGCGGTGGCTCAAGCCTGTAATCCCAGCACTTTGGGAGGCCGAGACGGGCGGATCACAAGGTCAGGAGATCGAGACCATCTTGGCGAACCCGGTGAAACCCTGTCTCTACTAAAAAATACAAAAAACTAGCCGGGCGAGGTGGCGGGCGCCTGTAGTCCCAGCTACTCGGGAGGCTGAGGCAGGAGAATGGCGTGAACCCGGGAGGCAGAGCTTGCAGTGAGCCGAGATCCGGTCACTGCACTCCAGCCTGGGTGACAGAGCGAGACCCTGTCTCAAAAAAAAAAAAAAAAAAAAGAATTTAAAATTATTATCTGGCTGATGTCCAATGTTTTCTAATAAACAATATTTAAGGTATGATTATAACCATTATCAGAGAAAAAATTAGATTTAATTTTAAATGTGTAAACACTTTCACTTGTAAGTCATGTTAATTTTATAATTTTGGATTATTCTAATAATTTGATATTGATAATAGATATTATATTCCCATAATAATATTTACAGATCTGTTATTCCTTCACGTCTAAATAACTTTAAACAATTTTACAAGTAAGGGAAAGAGAAATATTCCACTCTCCCATGCATATGGCTTGCCTACAAAAGAATTAGGGAGGACCATAAGTGAACCTTTGAAAGAATTTTAAAGTTTTAATTACAGCAGTGGATTAATCACAGTAGTTATGAATTGAGCCTATATTTTACATGAAGGTGCTCAGAAAAATGGTAGGATATTCTCTAAATTTCATCCAGGGGCAGAGGACAAAGACAACTCATGGCATGCTTTTAAAGGTTCAGTGAAAATAAAAGTAAAGTTTCCTTTTGCGTATCATCCAATAAGTTCTGCCTACTATCTTTGTATGTTTCATCCAATAAGTTTATAGTGATTGCACATATAAATAATCAGCGAAGACTGGGATTCCACTGATAGACGGCAAGTAGTCCTACTCACATGCTTTATCAATTATCAAAGGGATATGAGAAGAACATCAATAATAGATACATCTAGTGATCATGGCCTCCCTATATCCTCCTTTCATTCCTGTGAAGATAAAACCAGGGTGGTGGAGAGGGTTCATGCTCTGCTCAGGGAGAGGAATATTCCTGGTCTAAGGGACCAGGGACAGAGCCAGGCATTAAGCTTCACACCTGAAAGGGCCACACTAACACCCATTTTATCATGATTCCATGCAAGACATTCTATTTCTCAGCAAGATCATGACTCAAGCTGTCCATATACCTTCAAGTCCTGAAATTGTGTGGAACCATTCTAATGCAAAGTCTTCTTTATTTTGTGTGCATAAGCTGGGATTATACTTTAGACATTGGTTAAATTAATACCACCTGCACTCACAAACTCTAACTCTTTCTGTCCTAGCTCAAGATGGACAGAAATTCAGTTATTGCAGCTTCCAAAATTGTTGTTCCTAATTGGTAGACAAATTCCGCTCATGTGGTGAATCAAGCAAGGTTCTGGGCTTGTTCCATTCTATGCCTCTGTCATCTTCAGCACATGGGTTCCAAGGCCACTGTGCCTGTTGTATCAAGCTGGTCAAAGAGGAAAGGGCTTGGAGGAATTCTTACGAAACAGGCCTGAAATTGGTGCCTATTGTTTCTGTTTCTATATTCTATTGATTAGAATTAAGTCACGTGGCCACCTGCAGCATTAGTGAGTAACACAGAAGGCAGAGGAAACGAGCTCTGTGATGGCTGGCCATTCTCAGCCACATTACACACTTCCTTCTTCGTGTCTGTAGGGTCCAGGTGTCTTACACTTACGTTTACTTAGGGGCTTTTTACAAACAAGGCTGGCCATGGCGTGCCACACAACAAAGTTAAGATATTCATTCAACTTTATGTAATTAGTTTCCCATCGCTTTTGATTTCAAGGACTAATAATATCTAATTATTCTGGCAGAAATGGTTACATTTAAGGAAGCAATATAAAGGGCACTAATTTTGGGAAACTAATGTAGCAGCTTAATATCTGCTCATTAGAGTCCATCATTGCCAACAGATTCTGTTCTTTGAAATAATTTTCATAATAACGTGACTAAATTTCTTCATGAAAATAAATGGTGAAGATTAACTAAAATTTTGCTTTAGGATGTAGATAATTAGTGAGTCTGTGTTTTCTAAATGTCTCTGTCATGAGGGCAGAGATGAGAATTCTAAGTTCTTTCCTTGCAAAAGGGCAGCACTAACCTACACACAGAGAACTGGGAAACTTGAATGTGACTCTGACATTCAATTTCTATGTGATTTTAGAACCATCATTTCATTATTCTCTGTATCAGTAACCTCACATACAAAATAGCTCTTACAGATGTTTTTAAGACAACATTTAGATGATAAGTATAAAAATATTTTTTAAAAATTTAAAGTTGCTATAAGAGTGCTAGGAAGTATTTCTTCAAATTTTGAATTACTGTGAAAGACTGATTAAAAAAAGAAGAAAAATGATACCCTGGTTAAACAGATACCGTTCACTCAGCCTCTGGCAGACCTTATTTTTATGATGGAGGTTGGGTATTTCTGGCTGACTTCTGACTGCTGATTGGCAATGCCTTGAAGTTGGCTCTGTATCACACAGGAAGTATTAAGGATGTTTTTGTTGCCTTTGTGCAGCCCTCTGGACTTGACCCCCTCTAGAAGTTTGGGTTTGTTATTCTTGCAGGGGCAGAGAAATTTGCTCTCCTGAATGAATATTCTTGGACTCCTTTGTGAAGGTGCACAGAAACCCAGACTCTGTTTTGTGCTTTGAGAGACAGTGAGGTGAGCATTTCAACAGAAAGGTGAGCATTTTAACTTAGACCTGGAGATACAGGTACATTCAAAAATTAAAATTATTTCTCTGGAACTATTAATAAGAAATAAGATTACTTCATTCATTATTGTGCAGAGGCCTAGTTCTAGAATAATTTAATGATTTTCTTTCTGAGAATCACTTTTCTATTGATCCTTTACATAAGCAAATATGTATATGTTGCCTCAGGGAAAATCAGGTCAGAGAAATAAAATGTCTTAATGGACTGATATTTGAAAAATGAGCAAAAATGTTAGAGTGTAACAACTCCTTTTTATGGTTCATAAACTCCATAAGTATTCTTAAAGGTATCTCTAGTTAATACCTTTAAAAATTCCTAAGTTTACATTGTTAGCTTTGTTAGGTGAAAAACCATTAATTAATGAGATATATAGAAATTTTTGCTTTAAAAAAATAAAATTGAATTTTCCCAGGGTATTAAAAACTGGCGTGGCTTAGGGATTTTGGAACCTGTTCAGAGTAGCATTATAAGCAGAAACTGTGAAAGAAACTGGAGAGCCAAAAAATTAATGCAATAAGAGGAATATTTTGTTTGATTTTACTTTTGACTTTTCCTTCCTAATAGAAGCATTGCTAACAATCAACTCTCAATTGAGATAAAACTCCTTCTCCAACTACTATAACTCATTCAGCATCTGCTTCTTGAGTACCTACTGTGTGCCGGAGACTGTGTATAAGTCACCAAGGACATGGTACTGAAGCCACCTGTAGCGACCAGTCTAATTTGAAGCTTGAAAATGCTTTTACAATACCCTCAGGGGACAATCCTTGAAGGTGTTTCATCTTGAAAAAAGAAAGGAATACGTCTAAGTGAGAGAAAATGGGACACCACCAAACTGTTGCTGTAATTTTTTCTTAAAAAAAAAAAAGAAAAGATTGCAGAAACTGCCATGAGGATTCTGTCCTTTACCCAATGACATTTTTGAAGCCAGTATTATTAACCATAGACATCATTGTCTAAATAGCTTTCATAAAAGTTAATAGTTTAGAAATAATAGCTGACAGTTAAATGTCACCATGTGAATTATAGAAGCAGTGTGGACTTCTGAGTCTTCTCTTTCTCAAGCTAGCTGAACCTTTCCTGGTGAAAGGAAAAGAAAAAAAGATACGCTTTCAGCAGGTACCTGTTTTCCCCTTAGGCAAAATATCTCAAAAATTGATATTAATTGAAGTATATATCCAGATCCTGGTGTCTCTATGAACTATAAAGGCCTAACATTATTGCCTCAAAAAGAAAAAATTAGTTAATTCTGACCTTTTTAGCTATGACTTCAATTTTATTTGATTACTGATTTCATGATGGAGGATTATATTGAAAATCATCCTAATATCAATTACACATTTCAATATTCAAAATTTATTTCTAACTTTGGATCAGTTGCTCATTTGCTTATCTTGTTGACATCCTTAGTCAGTGGCCTTATAAGAGTCTACCAGCAGTACTAACAATAAATCAAGATCATATATTATCAACCTTTGTCCCTGTAACCCAGTCCTGACTGAGACAAAAAATTTTTAGCAGACTTGAGCTGAAACACCTTTCCTTTCTGTAACTTTTGCTTTCCTTCCCATTTTGGCTGTCCATTGGATGTAGTAGCCTCCTGCTTGTGAGAGTAATTGAGTTTTAGCTTCTGTCACTCATTATTCAGAAGATTATCTATCTAATTAAGTTATTTCCATTTTTCTCACCATTCCATATACTTCCCATCAAAACTGAGCCCTTGGTCAAACAGCAAAATATTGCTATATGCAAGAAGAGACTTTAAAAATTAACGGTATGGTGGCTCATGCCTGTAATCCCAGCACTTTGGGAGGCCAAGGTGGGTAGATCACAAGGTCAGGATTTCGAGACAAGCCTGGCCAATATGGTGAAACCCCGTCTCTGCTAAAAATAAAAAAGTTAGCCAGGCATGGTAGTGGGTGCCTGTAGTCCCAGCTCCTCAGGAGGCTGAAGCAGGAGAATCGCTTGAACTTGGGAGGCAGAGGTTGCAGTGAGCCGAGACCGCGTTACTGTACTCTAGCCTGGGAGACAGACTGAGACTGTCTCAAAAAAAAAAAAAAGATACGAAAGCTGTAATCGCCATATCAATCAGTGTTCTGCAAGGTTACACAAGGAGGACACATTCCATTGTTGACCATGAGGCTCTCCTATTGTATCCTAAGGCTTCCATGTTTTTGACTATTTTTATTTCCTCATAGAATGAGCATATTTGTTTTCCAAACAGGGCTGTAATTGATATTTATGTAAAACTAGGAATATCTTACATTATGTATTTGCAAAGACTAATTTACATGGGTCAAATAATATTTTGACAAGAAAAACGTGAATGATTTCAATAACTGGGCCCCAAAGAAAAAATTTATAACGAGGGAAAAAGGAACCTGACATAATAGCTGGATTCTGAAAGTTGGAGGGGAAAAGAAAGAAATCAGAGCACCTGGACCAAGCCCCTCCAACAGTGTAATATCCTCAGGGAGAAAACATGCTGTGGTTTTAAAGTGGGAGCTACATCTTCAGGGCCAACACGTAAAGCTGGGAGTGTTTCCCTTTCTCCTCTTGAAGAGGACTACAGTTGCCACCAGTGCTAATGATTAAGACCTTTTTCTTGTTCTTATCAATAACTGTTCTCCTGTAATACTCAATGAACCCTGGCTTTTATTCAAAGCTAATTCCTTCGGGAGGCTGAGGCAGGAGAATGGCGTAAACCCGGGAGGCGGAGCTTGCAGTGAGCTGAGATCCGGCCACTGCACTCTGGCCTGGGCAACAGACCCAGACTCCCTCTCAAAAAAAGAAAAAAAAAAAAGCTAATTCCTCCACGTGGACCATGCTTTAGAGCTCTGCCCTTACAATGGCTATCCCTCTCTCTGCACAATCAACTTTTCTTTTCCAATGCAGCATATAAAATGCTATAATGTCTCCACTTAAAAACAAAATAAAAAACCAAAACCAAAACAAAAAACACTTCTGTTTTTTGACAGTAGATTTGCCTTCAGCTGCCACCACATTTCTATGATCCTCTTCATGACAAAAAAACTTCAAAGAGCAATGTTTCTGCCTATATCCATTTTTGTATTTGACATTCTCTATTCTACTACGGTCCCCATCATTCCACTGAAACTGCTCTTTTCAAGTCACCAATGACCTCTGTGTTATCAAACACTGTGGTCAATTTTCAGTGCTCATTTAACTTGGACCTTCACTGTCACTTGGCACTATTGATCCTTCCCTCCTTTTTGAAACAACTTTGCACTGATCCTGCAGGACATCACTGTCTTTTTTATTCTTACTTTAATTGCTGCTTCTTATCAGTCTCCTATTTTGTTTTTTCTCCTCTTCCCAGTGATTAATGCTAGAGAACCACAGGGTTCAATTATCTTTTATTTTCTAGGCTTACTCCCAGGGTGATCTTAGTCTTTCGCAATGGTTTTGTCAGTGACATTCAAACCAGAGTGACTCCATCTTGAATAGAGGTTGGGTAAAATAAGGCTTAGACCTACTGGGCTGCATCCCCAGGAAGTTAGGCATTCTTAGTCACAGGATGAGATAGGAGGTCAGGAGGATTAGTATCACAAGATACAGGTTGTAAAGACCCTGCTGATAAAACAGGATGCAGTAAAGAAGCCGGCCAAAATCCACCAAAACCAAGATGGTGACGAAAGTGACCTCTGGTCATCCTCACTGCTCATTCTATGCTAATTATAAATCATTAGCATGCTAAAAGACATTCCCCCCAGTGCCAGGACAGTTTACAGATTTAATGGCAACTTCTGGAAGTTATCCTATATAGTCTAAAAAGGGGAGAAACCCTTAGTTCTGGGAATTGCCTGTCCCTTTCCCAGAAAACTAATGAATAGTCCACCTTTTGTTTAGCATATGATCAAGAAATAACCATAATAATAGTCAATCAGCAGCCCACTACCCTGCCTATGGAAGCCACCCTTTAATTTCTTTACTTTCTTAATAAACTTGCTTTCACTTTACTCTTTGGGCTCACCCTGAATTCTTTCTTGCACGAAATCCAAGAACCTCCTCTTGGAATCTGGATTGAGACCCCTTTCTGGTGACAGTTTTAGTTATCAGTTTCATGCTTCACCTCTAAATTTCTATCTCTTGCCCTAGCCTTCTTTACTGAAATATTTTTGAACATCTGTTTATTTGATACCTACATATGAATGTCTAGTGGACACCTTAAAGTTAACATGTGCAAACTGTACTCTGGATTTCTTTTCTCTTTCCTAAACTTGCTTTTTCTCAGAGTGCTCCATGTCATTAAATAGAATCACTAAACATGGGCCAAAGTTCTATTACAAAGACAAGTAGCGGCAGAGGGATGTAATGTGGTTGCATCCTCTAGTTTATTTATCCTCATTCTACTAGGCATTAGCTTCTTAATTACCCTCCAGCCATATGCTATGCTCCTAACTAATGGCTACATCTGTGGGAGAAAACAAACACTTTTCAGCAATGTGATAAACCCTAAATCCTTCTTTTTTATATGCAATCAATAGTACATCATGGAACTAATTCCCATCGATCACTACTTTGTTCTAGTCTAGTTTGTGTTCTGCTGAAAACATGTGACCAGGTGATAAGTTGCAGCCCAGATAATTAACAGACAAGCAATTTAAATACTGAAGTATACCCAGGAATTATAAATGGCTCCAGAGGAATGTTCTGAGCAGTTTTATTTATTTATTTTTTGTTTGTTTTTCTCTTTCAATGTTTCCTTTTTGTTTTCTCCCACCTTTGTCCCTGCCTTTATTGAAGTTTTGTTTTTCTATTTCAACTTTTCAATTTAATACAGATTTCTGAGTCAGAACCAGGGGAGTCTTAGTTCTTCTCAGTCCTAGAAGTTATTCTCAGAACAAATCAATTTGCCATTGTATTTAATAAGGTATGTATTTATTTATCAACCACCTTGTTACTTAAAGGATTTGAGAGCTGCCAATCTAAAAGTTCGTGAAGATCGTATTGATCACGAGGACTTTTTTTGTGTGTATATTTTTTGTTTTGTTTTGTCAACTTGCTCTGCCACTAGCTTTTAGCATGCTAAGTAGCTTTTTGGTCTCTTCATCTGCCATATCCAAGTAATGACAGATTCTTCTAGAGCAATAAACAGAAGATTAAATGTTTGAAAAACATGTGGAAAGTATATAACACTCTAGATATACAGATTTTAATCTTTTGATGAGACAGAAAGGCAAATAATACCTCAGAAAAATACTTGTTTATTTCATTTTTATTTTTACTCTGAGGAATTGTAGAGGTAATCATACTTCATATGTAAGCAAAAATGAAAATCCTAACATATTTATGGATATTAAAGCATAGCTAATTTTTCTTTTATTTTGCTGTGTTAAGCAACATGTTAAATTTCATTTAACAAACTTGATACGGCAAATATCTTGTAGAATAAAGAGACTGCAAAATGTAGAAAAAGCATGTGTTTTTCTTCAAAGAGCTTAAGCCAGAGTACAAGATTTCACAAAAGCAATTGTAATATTACATTTCTACAAAAAATTTTGCTCAAGCTTAAATATTTCTCCATGTATTATCAAAGATATACAAATTTCCCATGAGATATTTTATACTGTAATTTTAAAGTCATTTGAAAAGATAAGTAGAGTCCTACTTGAGAACATCCAGCTGACCTTCCTGTAACCAAGAACTGCTGCAGACTTACAAGCATATCTGTATTTAAGTTTTTGATCAAGCTGGTACTTAAAGTGACAGTTTTTCTTTGAATGTATTGATAAGGTTGCCTAGTTGCTGTTAATTTCCTAATGCCAAAGTGATCAAAATGGGCCAAATTCTGTTGAATACTCAAATTCAAAACTTTACTTCTAAAGTGATAGTTCACAATAGAAAGATATATCATAAATTGACTTTAGCTTTTAAATATATTTTAAAATATCACTTTAATTTGATACCACAAAAATGACAGTGTGGCAGAACAATGTATTTTTTAAAAGGTTATAGGCTAATAATACAGTCACAATCAATCATACTGAGGCTAATGATGGATTTGAACAAAATGTTGGATAAGATGATGTCATGGTGCACTGTATATATGAAGTTTCACTGTTACTACAATAAAAAAAAAAGAACCATTTTTCACCAACCATTTTCTAAGCACTTTATATGAATTAATTTATGTAATCTTTTGGTAGGCAGAATCATAGCCCCTCAAAGATATCCACATTCCAATTCCCAGAATGTATAAATGTGTTACATATATGGCAACAGATACTTTGCAGATGTAATTAAAGTCATGGGCCTTAAATATAGAGATTACTTTAGATTATCTGGAGGGGCCCAATCTTGTCACATGAGCCCTTAGAAGCAAAGGATTTTCTCTGTCTGAGATCAGATAGATGTAGTAGCAGAAGTGAGAACAATTTAAAATGTGAGAGGGACTCACCCTGCCATTGCTGGAGAGTAACACACGGAAAGTTTGAGAAGAAATGAGAGCAGCCTGCAGGATCAAAGATTGACCTCTGGCTGACAGTCATGAAGGAAATGGAAAAGTCAATTCTATAATGGCAAATAAATGAACCTGGCCAACAACCTATATGGGCTCAGAAGTAGATTATCCCGGGAATGTGCAGAAAGGAACACAACTTTGATGACACCTGGATTTTCCCCATGTGAGACTCTAAGCAGATGACTCAGCTGATCCATGCTCTGGAATTCTGACCTAGAATACTCTGAAATATAATACATAGGTGTTGTTTTAAGAAACTAAATTTGTGGCAGTTGGTAAACTTACTAATAAGTGTTAGTATTTTTTTTTGTTGTTAAGAAGTAAGTGCTGAAATCTGGTTAAACTTCCTGGATTTCTAGAAATCAACATAAAATATATGAAAATTTTCTACTTTAAAAATGATCTCTGAGAATTGTGTGCAAATATGAGCACCGCAGAAATAAATCTGGCCACACAATGAACAAAACTTAGCACATGCTTCTTACAAAGTGTCCTTACAAAATTCAAAACGATATAAATTATGTACCACTGGAGACTACAGAAATGATGGTCATTAAAATGCTACAATAATAAATTAAATGAATTTATTAATAAATTAATGTTAATACTAAACATTATAAAATGTTATAAATATTAATATTAAATGAATAATAAATATCAGTTTAGAAAATCATTAATAAATTAGCAAAAATGTGAAAGAAGTATTATTTTCTCATAAATATATCTTTCAAAAAGTACAGGCACATCAAATAATACTAGTATATTTTATTTAAAATGCAAACACAAACACTTTGAAAAGACTTTTTATCACTTTATCTGTTGGTCAACATTGTCGTAACAATGTTAGTCACATTTTAAAATGTAAAGTGATTTTTAATTTTTCGTAATGCTATGTGTTCAATATGACTAGAATAAGAAAGATGGTATATGTGCTATATCTGAAATATATACAGGACTTGTTATGAATAAAAAGGTTATTGTGTCAAAGGGTATCTTTGCAGCATGTGTTAAGTAGCCTTGGAAGTCAGATATACATTGGAATATTACTAATATTAGATAAACATTTTACAATCAGTTTTGAAATGCCTCATCCACTCAATTCCTGCATATTTTCTGCACTTTGTAAATCAAAGGATGGTGATTATTAGCATTTTTTTGCATTCTGAAAAGTTTTGGTTAATTCATAGAAAGGTTCATAAATATTTTTAAAATTACGTGATAAAATAGAAGTATTTTTCAGTAATACTTATAATACATTTCAACTATGTTAACAAGTTTCAACTATGTTGGCAAGTTTTCAGCTAACTTTAAATTTTAGTATTTATAAAATGTTTAGCTGATGGAATAGAAGTATTTTTCAATAACTTTTGCTATATATTTTAATTATGTTAACAAATTTTGCTAACTTTTTAAATTGTTGGCTTTGATAGCAAATTAAAGAGAAAGAAAAAGGGAGCCTTGTTTACCTCTAGATATTCATAAGTTCAGCTGTTGTGACTGAATTAAAATAGCATGAAGCCTTATAAATTATCTCACTATTAATTTTTATACATAGCCTAATGTTGAAATCATATAGCTCAAAAGGAAAACACAATACATCTCATATTGCAAAAATTATTCTCCAAATGTGGAGGACAAAAGACATACATGTTGCATACATATGCTTATGTTTTATAGACCCTATCCCCATCTTCCAAACAATACCTTAATAGTCCTACACATTTTAAGCTTAACAGTCACTGGAAGATACAATTCTTGGGTATATAATTTAATTGTTTGTCACTTTGGTCTAGAATTTATCATTATTTCTGAATGTGCTGAAAATAAAAGTGAGCTGTCTTTTGACCATATATTCAAGTGGTACAATGTAACACAGACTTGTCTAGAAATCTATGAGTAGCATAGGCTTTGCAAACTCCACTTGTTATAAGATGCCAATCGGCTCATGGCAATATTAGTCCAATTGTTCCAAATAGGGTTGTGCTGTTCCACGTTTGTTCTTAAAGCATTGTTGTGTTCTAGGCATTCTAACCTCTTTTAAGACCACTTTCAAATTCAAGCCAAATAAAATGTTTCTTTGCATTCTGTTGCTTTTCTGTAAAGAACTTTACTTCTTTTAGACCTTGACTTCTCTCTCTCGTAAGCTTTTAACTCTTAGTCCTTCAAGAAAAGACAAGGTGATAACATCAGACTCTTTTTTTGGAAGTAAAACCTGGTGTTAATCATCTGTCACCACAAGCATTTATGTCAAACTTCCTGCAATATGGGTTGTTAGTTGATGGAAGTGGTGATGAAGAGAGGGTGTAGACATCTTCCTTATATGTCTTTGAAAATCAAGTGGTCCTCATTGTCTGGAATTGGACATCCAGAGAGCAGACTATTCAAATATAATTTAGACTTTTTCTGCCTTTTTTTTTTCTCTAATGTATCCTAGGGGTCTTGCTTAATTCTCTTCAATAAACTGTCAGTGTATAAGAAACAATCCTGAATGAAATAGAATGGTTTTATAAACAAAGTTCTGGAGGCAGGCCCAAGTTAAACTCATGATTATAAAGAAAGGAAAGAAAGTCTTATTGAAATTGAATCATTCCAATGTGTTGGAACTTTGTGATTTTTTGCAACATGATTTTCATTTTAAAGTACTCAAAATTTGTTTTAGAAATAAAAATGTATGTTATATTTCATAATAAATGTTGATTTCTGTAAAATTTATATCCAAAATAATCTGTTCATTTAATTCCTTTATGTTTCACTTGAGTCATCCAAATTATATTAGTGAAAATTAAATTACTTTAAAATGCAAATTTATTCAGGCAGTTAATGAGTGTATTTTGTTGTCCTTCATATTAAATGATGATATATTGAATGATGAATAGGGAATTTTTTTCTGTCAAAAAATTACAATTTTTTTCTACAATAACAATTTTTAAATGTTCCTGCCTGGCTTAAAGTGTCACAGATTCTCTTTCCACTTTTAAAGCAATAGCCATTTTAATATTCACCTTAATCTATTGTCAAAAAGACTCTGAAGTACTAAATAACTTCTCAGGAAGCCCCCCTTTTCCATACAAATGTTTAAGTCTTGTTTATGTGAGGTAATGAGATAATTCTCAAAATTTGAACAGTATTGAATTAGTTATTCTTTTTAAAAACTATACTAACAAAAGCTAGAATTGTAAAAATAAGTTTGACAAATTTATTGAGATATTCACAAAGCATATAATTCAACCATTTAAATTTTAAAATGTAATGTTTTTTGGTATATTTGTACATTTTTACAATCATCCCTGCAATCTAATTTGAGAACATTTTTGTTTCCCCAAAAAGAATCCCTATATTCATTAGCAGCCACTCCCTATTCTCTCACTCCAGTTCTATCCAAGTCCTACGTGACCACTAATCTACTTTCAGTCTTCATAGATTTGCCTATTCTAGACATTTTATATGAAAGAAATCGCACAATATGTGGTCTTTTGTGACTGGGTTCTTTCATTTAGCATAATGTTTTCATGTTTATCTACATTGTAGCATGTATCAGTATTTCAATTATTTTTATTATCAAATGTTGATTTGCTATATGGCTAATCCAAATTATACTTACCCATTCATCAGTTAACTGACTTTTGAGTTGTTTCTGCTTTTTAGCTATTAAGAATAGTGCTGCTATGAACTTTAAAGTACACATTCTTATGTAGACATATATTCATATTTATATTGCATATATACCTAGCAGTGAAATTGCTGGGTCATATAGTAACTCTATGTTTAGCATTCTGGGAAACTGCTAAACTACTTTACAATGCAACTGCACAGTTTTACATTCCTACCAGCTGCATATGAGGGTTCCAATTTCTCAACATGCTTGTCAGCACTTATTATTGTCTTTTTTATTATAGCCATCTTATAGACATGAAGTGGTATGTCATTGTACTTTTGATGTTCATTTTCCTAATAACCAATAATGTTGAGTTTTTTCATGTGCTTATCAACCTTTTGTATACTTTCTTTGGAGAAATGTTAGTTCAAATCCTTTGCTCATTTTTAATCTGATTATCTTTTAATAATTGCAGGGTAAAAGGTCTTTATATATTCTATATATAAGCTCCATATCAGGTATATGATTTACAAATACATTCTCCCATTCTATGGGCTGAACTTTCACTTTCGTAATGGTATCATCTGCAGCACAAAAGCTTTTAATTTGATAACGTCCCGTTTATCTGTTTCCTTTTTTGTCATTTATGCATTTTTTTGTCATATTGTAGAATCTATTGCCTAACCCAATGTCACAGAGGTTTATTCCTATATTTTCTTCCGGGAGTTTTATGAAAAACTAGAATTCTTTATCCTTTGAGAGAAAAAAGAGTAAAATAATTGGAAATAACAGTAATTTATTCCCTTCTCTTTGCCATTTACAAATTTTTGGTGACTTTAGGTCATCTTGAGATGTGTTAGCAATTACAGAAATTCCAGAATCTCTTAAGGCAGACATTGCACATTTACTTATTGTTTGCAGTGTCTCTGGTCTAAATTGTGACCTCCACTGGGTTCAGAAATATTGAGCAAACTATGGAATAGACCCAAGTAAGCCTGTGTGAATGAGGACTCCAGGAAGAAAAATCATTCCAAGGGAAGGAGTCAGATGTGAAAAGGTTGACAAAGCCTTAGTCACTAAAGGGAAGGGTCAGTCTGCAGCCAGTGTGGTATCTTTGTCCCAACTCATATCCTCTAATGATATGAGGACAGCTGTCCGAAGGAATAAAAATGGGAACACCCATAATTAACAAAACGGGGAGAGTTTTTCCTCTTCTTGAACTAAACATTGTAGAGATTTGACAACTGCAGGGCTCCGGTGCTTCCATTTGGGGTTGAGGAGAGTCTGTAGAGACTGTCAGGAGAAGATATTCCCTGCATACTCTTTAGGGCGCAGTGGTACCTGGAGGAAACTGTTGTACTCTCAGGGTGTAGACAAATCCTATAGAAGTAAAAGAGGTGGTGCTCAGCATTAGGATGCCAGAGCTAAAGAGGAAAGAAACAGGAACCCCAACATGGTGACTAACCTCATGGCATTTGGAATTGTGGAAATTCATGTGAGGCACTCCCAGTAATACATGAGAAGGAAAAGCCAGGGGCTTTCATTAGCAGGTTTGAGCAAACTATGGAATAGACCCATGTAAGCCTGTGTGAATGAGGAACCAAGAGGACTCCAGGAAGGAATATCACTTGAAGGGAAGAAGGAGTCAGATGTGAAAAGGTTGACAAAGCCTTAGTCACTAAAGGGAAGTGCAAGTGTGCATCCAGTGTGGGGTTCATGTGCCAGCTCATGTCTTCTAATGATATGAGGGTTTATGACTACTCTTGATGCATCCCTTGTAATAGTTTCTCAGTAACTGCAGATTGAATAAATGATGTAAAGGCAGTCTGAAAACACTCAATAGATGTGGAAGAAAAAATTGAAAATTGACAAAACGTCAACTGCAACCTTTATTTGATACAATTCTCCACTGGTGTACCTAATCTGTCTTTGGGATTTGAGCATTTGAAAGATAGAATTGAAAATGTGCATTTTTCAGTCATCTGATGGTGGAACGAAAGTATCCCATCCTGTAGAAAATAAACATTAATTTTGCCATAGTAGAGTCAAAGGATATTAAAAACTAATATAAATGTTTTGGAAAATTTCTTGTTTATCCATTTTATACCTATATGATGTTCTAAAAACCAGGAATATATTTCACTTCTTAATCAGGATAAGTTTCTGATTATCAAGTTTTGAAAATAAAGATTTTACTTTGTAATTCCTAGGCTCTGATACAAAATTTAATGAATTAATGTTTTAAAAAAATCCTAAAAGATGAATATGCTGTCAATAATGAAGAAAAATGATCCATTATCAAAAAATATAAACACTGCATGTCTTTGCAGCTGCCATACCAGCTTTTTCAGCCCTATAGGAATAATCACTGATGAAATAAATTAATTGATGTGCTTTTTTGTTTAAAGCCTAATTATTTTCACATGTTCAGGAAAGCTCATATTGAAGAAATATTTATTTGATTATGTCACCTTCCTGCTTAAGTCCCCTTGGTAATTCCCCAATACCACCTGTTGCAGGATGGGTTCCCCCGTAAGGAGTCCTCAGTAAGCAGACTTGGAAACTGATGTTACTGTGCAAGAATTTTGTTGGGAAGTAGAGGGGAGAAGAAAATAATGGCAGAACAAAGAAGAGAGAGAAGTAAAACTGAGAAGCTTTCTTATGGGGCTTCAGTTGAACCTAAGGCGAGTTCTGAGGTTGAGATAACCCTTCTGACTTGTCCTGAGTTGGGATCAAGGAATCAGACCTTATGCACCCAGTTCAATCAGTCATTGAACGTAGACTACCATGGGAAGGAGGAGGCATGACCTTGGACGTGATAGCTCTCTCCAGCAGAGGCAAACTTCTTAGGTGGCTCACGATTGAGGGCTGAAGGCTACTGACTTTCTGCTGGCAGCACTCCTAGAGGCTGGGGATATAGGTCATTTATCTTTGAAGGAGGATTGGGTATTATGGCACCTACATACCACACAACAGGACAAAGTCTTGACTCAATCTAGCTTGTAATCCCAGCACAGATGCAACCTACCTTTCCAGATGTATCTTCTGCTATTATCCTGCCTATACACTGAGTACCAGTCAACCGCCCTGCTCTTGTATGTCTCTGTGCTGTTGAAAACAATAACCCAAGCACATTCACTTCCCACCCTTTAAGATGTACCCCATATACTCCCTTACTCAGAAGTAGTGCTTTTCCTGTTGTTATACTGTTGGATTTATCTCGCATTACTATTATCCATTTCCTTATGAACTCTTCAAAAGAAGGCAGCTGTATTTCATTCACGTTGTATACTGAATACTTAATATGGAATCAGACAGGTAGCAATAGTCTTATAAACATTGAGTGACCAAATGAATAATGAAAGAGCAATAATTCATAAAAACAAAGAGGAGGCAGATGTCATTTATTCCTTTCGTGGAAACTGATTATCTATTTAAAACATGCCCAATCTATTAAGTGCAGAAATCTAATAGACCAAATTTATCCCAGTCCTGGTATGTGTCAGAAAGTGCTTGGATTGTGGAAAACTACAAATAAATGAGAGTTAGGTTCCCAGACTTTAAGGCCCTGGTAATCTATTTGAAGAGACAGGAAGCAAAAAAAAAAATATAAAAAATAAGTGGTACAATATAAAATAGCATTTATTACAAGAGTGCATGAGAAATCATGGACAGCTTACCTGTTGTAAGTGGAGTGTGTTACAGAAAAGTAAGAGTTTTTGCTCCAGAATTCAGGTTCCATCTTTCCGCAGAACACTATCTGATCTGATTTGTCAAATTTAAAATAATCTGTAGTACTAGCAGTGATATAAAAGCTAATAGTATTGGCCGGGCGCGGTGGCTCAAGCCTGTAATCCCAGCACTTTGGGAGGCCGAGACGGGCGGATCACGAGGTCAGGAGATCGAGACCATCCTGGCTAACATGGTGAAACCCCGTCTCTACTAAAAATACAAAAAACTAGCCGGGCGAGGTGGCGGGCGCCTGTAGTCCCAGCTACTCGGGAGGCTGAGGCAGGAGAATGGCGTAAACCCGGGAGGCGGAGCTTGCAGTGAGCTGAGATCCGGCCACTGCACTCCAGCCTGGGCGACAGAGCGAGACTCCGTCTCAAAAAAATAAAAAAAAAATAAAAAAAATAAAAAAATAAAAAAAATAAAAGCTAATAGTATTTATTGAGACATTTTATTCATATGTAAAATTGAATTAACACATTCATATACTCAGTAAATATTTTGATGAGCATCCACTACATGCCAGGCACTGGGGCATAGCTGTGAACCACACAGATAGGCCCTGTCTCCTCATGGAACACAGTCTTTTGGAAACACAAGACATTGACCACAATAAATGGAGGTAAGTGTTATGAAGAGGAAATACAGTGTGCTATATATGATGTGCTATGGGAGTTTTCTCAGGCTGGAGCTTTTTATATAAGGTAGGATTAGGCTGAGGTTTTAAGGGACTGATGTAGACTGAAGCTTGCAGGGAAGAAGGGAGAAGGATGGGTTCCAAGTAGAAGGAAGACATGAGAGGAAACATGCATATAGAGTGCATTCACCCTGTGGCTGGAATGTTGAGAATAAAATGAAAGAAAGCTAAGGGCTGGGGAGATAGGTGCAGGGACGATCATGGCAAGTTTTATAATGGGATTGGTCTTTATCATAAGCACCATGAAAAGCTAACAGTGGTCAGAGATACTCTGAGATTTGCATTTGTGAAAGATCCCTCTGGAAGCAGTGTAGAGGAGGGTTTGTAGGGGCCGGGGGTGACAGCAGGAAGACCAGGTGGCTAATACTGCCAGGGAAAGTGGACAGTGTGGCCTTATGGGAGTAGAAATAGAGAGAAGTGAATAGAAACAAGTGGGTAGAATGAATGATGACTGGAAATTGATAAGCTATGGAGGATGAGGGAGAGGGAGGAGCAGGGGACTTCCATACTCAAATGCCGATAGTATACCTCTCTCCCCACCTGATCCAGGCACAGTGAAGGGGGCTTGGTTTTGCTGCCTCTTGAGTATAGGCACTAGTGGAGGAAAAGAGCCCCTGTCAAGGCAGGCCCAGCAGAGGCAGGGATGGAAAGTAGCAGCCCCAAGCAAAGCAAGGTGAAGGAGATCAGCTCTGGGGGCGAGGCCCATGCCTAGTAGGGAGGAAAGACCCTGATGGGAGTAGCGTGTGTACACGCACACACACGTGCAGCTCCTGACATCTGAAACTGTTCTAATATTCACAGGTCAACCTCAGTGTTATTATTAACTGGCCTGACATTCAGAGCCAGCCCATTTTATTTTCCTTGGACATAAACAATTTCTAACCTCAGACAAGTTTACACTGAGACAATGATAAAATCGAACAGAGCAAGGCCGCTTTATACTTCTGCCGAAGCACAGACAAAAACATAGTTATTGTTCCACCCACAAAGATACTCAAACGTAGAATTGCCCTTCTTTTCTAAGAGCATCCAATCTAGACCAAATTCTGCTTTCTTAGGCCCCGTCCCAAATCACCCAGCCCAAGCTCAAATCCTGTGAAAACGTCTTTCTAATATCTTCTCTCTGACACACCCCACAGGTTCCCATGTTGGGTGTTCTCCCTTACTGCAAAAAATAATAAACCCAACTTGCTCAATTACATGTGTGTTCCTGGTGGTTTTTGGCTGAGGGCATTGATAGTAACTTAGGAATTTATAAATTAGCAACTATCTGCCTATACATGATGCACCGTCATTTTAGTATTATCAAAAGGCACACCATGGTATGCAATAAATATGTTAGATAAACAAGCAAATATTTACAGGAATGAAGAAATTTGCAGGGCAGTAATTCTCCTGTTTGTAATTCTTTCTGACCAGTTTCTGGTCTCAAGTTCTGATTTAATCCTGCACTGAAAAGGAAAACAGGGAGAAAAATAAAATAAAACAAACACAAAAGAACAAATCCCAGAGGATTTATGAGTAATGCTGCTTCAGTCACGACAGCCTAATTCTTTTTTACTTTGATTTTGCTCAGGGAACTTTTAGCATTACTCATCTTTAATTATCTTAATTTCATGCTTAACTCAGGCACAGAAGATATGTTTGTAATTTCAGATGAGAGAAAATGAAATTCCCCTCAGCAAAGTCAAATTTTAAAATTCAAAAGGAAGAACAATGTGCCGGATAACACACACAAAAATCAACTTTTTATTAATACATTACAAGGTAATTTTGTGGTAATACATTATTAAAGAGCCCACATTTTGTTTTGAAAACAAAATAAAGCAAAACAAAATCCAAGAGAGAAAGAGAAAGAGAGAGAGAGTGAGATAAAGAATTAACCCCAAATCTATTTATCTCTGGGAAGTGAGAGAATCAGAAGATGTCAATATTTTTCTTTAAGTTCTCATATTAATATTTCCCAAATGTTCAAAAAAATCAAGAATGATTCTATAATCAAAAATAAAACAAAAGTGATTCAAACCAATAAATGAAGCTAAGTGGAATAAGAAATGTTGTGACTATCTAAGGCTTGATAAAGATTAAGGAAAAAGGAGGGGATTTGAGCTTACAGATATGGTTGTTTACATTCATGTTAACCAACCCCTTCTTTTTCCCTTTCTGTAGTTTATTTAATGTTGATTAAACCAATGGCTCAAAGACCAAGAAATCACCTCCTGAAACCTTTGATAAATTTCAGTTTGCCAAACTAATTACCTGAGTTTGAGAAAGTAAGTAATGAGAAAATGGAAATATGAAAAAAGTTACTAACACTTGTGCATTATGGATGATGCTATTTAGCAGTTTCTATGAGAGGCAAATACTGAGATCATATTTTGCATTTTTAATATACTTCCTATATTTGAAAAAAACTTAGTGTAAACAGATATATCTCCCTAATGAGGATTCTACAACCGATACTCCTCTTTATTTTGAAAAATACCAAATTTTTTGAAGAACACAGAATATGTAGCAGAAGATAGAGACATTTTTAAAAAAAATCATAGCTGAGTTTCTTTTTCATCACTGAAATGTGTTATTAGGAGCATGATACTCATTAATAATATAACAATTTAAAGAATGATCACTCCTTATTTAACAGACGATATCAGTGTAAGCCTACAGGCTTTGTGTTTCCAAACTGAAGATAATGTTAAGCATAACCCAGTTTGTTTTGGGAGATTCTATATCCAGACAGTGACATCCTAATTGGGAGGCGTCTGCATTCAATTCTTGTGCTTTTCTGTATACTTTGGCAGTGATCTTTAACCTTGTTTTCTTTTTTAGCCACACAAAAACAATTACACCTCAAATTCTCAAAACTTCTCTTTATTTTCTTTAAATATTTATGTGGCATTCAGCACTTTTTGTAAAGCTATGAGACTACATCAAACCAAAAATAGGGATGTAAGCTGAAAAGTCTGGAAACTACTGTTCAAGAGGAGCCATTCAGAAGATAAATGTCATTTTATAAATTGGAAAAGCAACAAGACTGACTTATTGTTGCAGACCAAAGTGATTTTGGTTTCAGACCACAGAAGAAAATCTTAAGAGTGAAAGGGATTATAGAGGCACAGACGAGGAAATCATCAATATTTAAATGAAAGCTTCTAACTTGTGCATAACTAATATTTTTCGAGGAGGTAGCAAGAGGTTTGGGATTTTTTTTTTTAACTTTCTGTCTTTTCTATGTTCTCTACAACCATTTGCCATGGACTGGTAGTTAATTCTCCTTGACATGGCCATCATAACCCTATCAGAATCATAAAGTGATACATATTGGAATAAAGAGATAAAATATCTAAGAATTAATAATCCAATGTCAAGACAAATAAAGATGCTGGAAAATCTCCAATCTGATACTAAAAATCAAAATATAGACCTTCACTCTAAAACCAAGAAAGGTAATGTCCTTGTCACAATGGCATATTCCTGCAGGGCTCAAGTAAAGACTGGGTGTGTGAAACCAATCGGTCCCCTTCACCAGTAGCTATTTACATTGACTAAAGTACCTCGAAGCTGAGGAATCTTCTGCTGAAGGAAAATGGTGGTGTTGATGGGAGTAGGGAGGGGAGACCCTGTCTGTAGAGGAATCTACCCCAAGAAAAGAAAAAGTCTGGTGTAGGAGGCTAGATCCAAGAAGCAGTATCGGAGGTTCTAAGGGGAGTATTGTGACAGGTTCTGTGGGGTTACTGGCATTTGAATAGACCACATCCAGGTTCTAGGGGAGAGCAGAGTTTGTGTAAAATCACCAAAGTGAAATCTCTCAACCCAGGGTATGAAATCCCATAATCTAGGGGAGTAATAGGATATAAAGAAGTTTGTCTGTCCCACACAATAATAATAGGAGACTTTAACACCCCACTGTCAACGTTAGACAGATCAATGAGACAGAAAGTTAACAAAGATATCCAGGAATTGAACTCAGCTCTGTACCAAGTGGACCTAATAGACATCTATAGAACTCTCTACCCCAAATCAACAGAATATACATTCTTCTCAGCACCACATCACACTTATTCCAAAACTGACCACATAGTTGGAAGTAAAGCACTCCTTAGCAAAAAAAGAACAGAAATTATAACAAACTGTCTCTCAGACCACAGTGCAATCAAACTAGAACTCAGGATTAAGAAACTCACACACAAAAAAACTGCTCAACCACATGGAAACTGAACAACTTGCTCCTGAATGACTACTGGGTACATAATGAAATGAAGGCAGAAATAAAGATATTCTTTGAAACCAATGAGAACAAAGATACAACATACCGGAATCTCTGGAACACATTTAAAGCAGTGTGTAGAGGGAAATTTATAGCACTAAATGCCCATAAGAGAAGGCGGGAAAGATCTACAATTGATACCCTACCATCACAATGAAAAGAACTAGAGAAGCAAGAGCAAACACATTCAAAAGCTAGCAGAAGGCAAGAAATAACTAAGATCAGAGCAGAACTGAAGGAAATAGAGACAGAAAAAAACCCTTCAAAAAATCAATGAATCCAGGAGCTAGTTTTTTGAAAAGATCACACCGTTAGCAAGACTAATAAAGAAGAAAAAAAAGAAGAATCAAATAGATGCAATAAAAAATGATAAAGGGGATATCATCACCGACCCCACAGAAATACAAACTACCATCAGAGAATACTATAAACACCTCTACGCAAATAAACCAGAAAACCTAGAAGAAATGGATAAATTCCTGGACACATATACTCTTTCAAGACTAAACCAGGAAGAAGTTGAATCCCTGAATAGACCAATAACAGGCTCTGAAATTGAGGCAATAATTAGTAGCCTACCAACCAAAAAAAGTCCAGGACCAGATGGATTCACAGCTGAATTCTACCAGAGGTACAAGGAGGAGCTGGTATCATTCCTTCTGAAACTATTCCAGTCAATAGAAATAGAGGGAATCCTCCCTAACTCATTTTATGAGGCCAGCATCATCCTGATACCAAAGCCTGGCAGAGACACAACAAAAAAAGAGAGTTTTAGACCAATATCCCTGATGAACATCGATGCAAAAATCCTCAATAAAATACTGCCAAACCAAATCCAGCAGCACATCAAAAAGCTTATCCACCATGATCAAGTGGGCTTCATCCCTGGGATGCAAGGCTGGTTCAACATACGCAAATCAATAAATGTAATCCAGCATATAAACAGAACCAAAGACAAAAACCACATGATTATCTCAATAGATGCAGAAAAGGCATTTGACAAAATTCAACTGCCCTTAATGATAAAAACTCTCAATAAATTCAGTATTGATGGAACATATCTCAAAATAATAAGAGCTATTTATGATAAACCCACAGCCAATATCATACTGAATGGGCAAAAACTGGAAGCATTTCCTTTGGAAACTGGCACAGGGATGCCTTCTCTCACCACTCGTATTCAACACAGTGTTGGAAGTTCTGGCTAGGGCAATCAGGCAAGAGAAAGAAATAAAGAGTATTCAATTAGAAAAAGAGGAAGTCAAAGTGTCCTTGTTTGCAGATGACATGATTGTATATTTAGAAAATCCCATTGTCTCAGCCCAAGATCTCCTTAAGTTGATAAGCAACTTCAGCAAAGTCTCAGGATACAAAATCAATGTGCAAAAATCATAAGCATTCTTATATACCAATAACAGACAAACAGAGAGCCAAATCATGAGTGAACTCCCATTCACAATTGCTTCAAATAGAATAAAATACCTAGGAATCCAACTTACAAGGGATGTGAAGGACCTCTTCAAGGAGAACTACAAACCACTGCTCAATGAAATAAAAGAGGACACAAACAAATGGAAAAACATTCCATGCTCATGGATAGGAAGAATCAATATTGTGAAAATGGCCATACTGCCTAAGGTAATCTACAGATTCAATGCCATCACCATCAAGCTACCAATGACTTTCTTCACAGAATTGGAAAAAACTACTTTAAAGTTCATATGGAACCGAAAAAGAGCCCACATTGCCAAGACAATCCTAAGCCAGAAGAACAAAGCTGGAGGCATCACGCTACCTGACTTCAAACTATACTACAAGGCTACAGTAACCAAAAACAGCATGGTACTGGTACCAAAACAGAGATATAGACCAATGAAACAGAAAAGAGCCCTCAGAAATAATACCATACCTCTACAACCATCTGATCTTTGACAAACCTAACAAAAACAAGAAATGGAGAAAGGATTCCCTATTTAATAAATGGTGCTGGGAAAACGGGCTAGCCATATGTAGAGGGCTGAAACTGGATCCCTTCCTTACCTCTTATACAAAAATTAATTCAAGATGGATTAGAGACTTAAATGTTAGACCTAAAACCATAAAAACCCTAGAAGAAAACCTAGGCAATGCCAGTCAGAACATAGGCATGGGCAAGGACTTCATGTATAAAACACCAAAAGCAATGGCAACAAAAGCCAAAATTGACAAATGGGATCTAACTAAACTAAAGAGCTTCTGCACAGTGAAAGAAACTACCATCAGAGTGAAAAGGCAGCCTACAGAATGGGAGAAAATTTTTGCAATCTACTCATCTGACAAAGGGCTACTATCCAGAACCTACAAAGAATTCAAACAAATGTATAAGAAAAAAATCCTATCAAAAAGTGGGCAAAGAATATGAACAGACACTTTGCAAAAGAAGACAATTATGCAGCCAACAGACACATGAAGAAATGCTCATCGTCACTTGCCATTAGAGAAATGCAAATCAAAACCACAATGAGATACCATTTCACACCAGTTAGAATGGCGATCATTAAAAAGTCAGGAAGCCACAAGTGCTGAAGAGGATGTGGAGACATAGGAACACTTTTACACGTTGGTGAGACTGTAAACTAGTTCAACCATTGTGGAAAACAGTGTGATGATTCCTCAAGGATCTAGAACTAGAAATACCATTTGACCCAGCCATCCCATTACTGGGTATATACCCAAAGGATTATAAATCATGCTGCTATAAAGACACATGCACACATATGTTTATTGCAGCACTATTCACAATAGCAAGTGATTGGAACCAACCCAAATGTCCATCAATGACAGACTGGATTAAAAAAATGCAGCACATACACACCATGGAATACTATGCAGCCATAAAAAGGATGAGTTTGTGTCCTTTGTAGGGACATGGATGCAGCTGGAAACCATCATTCTCAGCAAACTATCACAAGAACAGAAAACCAAACACCGCATGTTCTCACTCATAGGTGGGAATTGAACAATGAGAACACTTGGACAAAGGAAGGGGAACATCACACACCTGGACCTGTTGTGGGGTGGGGGAAGGGGTGAGGGATAGCATTAGGAGACATACCCAATGTAAGTTAATGGGTGCAGCACACCAACATGGCCATGTATACATATGTAACAAACCTGCAAGTTGTGCACATGTACCCTAGAACTTAAAGTATAATAAAATATAAATTTAGAAAAAAAGAAGTTTGTCTGTCTTGTGGGAACTAACACTAGTCTATTGTTTATTTGCAACATAATGGTAAATATTTCTCAATTCCAGAATTTTGGAAGATTCTGGAAACTTCAAACAGGCCTTAATTTCTTTTGCCGGTTTTGACATTTTTATATTTTATACAATCTTACTTTGGTGAATAGTCATTGACAAAGCTTCAGAGTTGTACTATTAATACCAAATATTCTATGCACCATAATATAGTGCTCAGTACAAAATAGTTGTGCATAAAAATATTTGTCTTCCAACAGAAAGAAAATCTTCTAAGTTGTTTAAACATTAAACAAAGTTAGATGACTCAACTTTGTTTTGTTTTGAATAGTGACCAAAAAACTTTGCTGTAGAGATACAAATAATAGGCTGTTACAATTTCCGGGAATGCTATAGGGTTAATAGATAAATCTAGGATATGTGTAGAAATGAGAAAATGTCTGTAAAATCACGTTTCTCAAAGGTAGATGGAATGCTTAGGACCCGACCATCTAATAGCTGATCCTATGTAAGTGCAAGTACATTTAATAAGGGTTCTCCTTTTGATCAATAAGTGTAGTTGCTTAGATCTGGGTCTCTAGGTCAGAGACAGGCTGGATTAGAAATGATCTACCGAAGAAAAAGGTACCACCTTTTGACCAAATTTATTTCCTGCTGCTTGGGCCTGTCATTCTCATTTTAATCGAATATACCGATCTCTTTTTGCGTACTGCTTTCTCTAATGTATTTTCATCATATTATTAGCAAGTACAATGTCAACATACTACTTTTATTTGTGTATCTTTGTGAAATGGCATCACTTTTAGGTGGTGAGTGGCATCTCACCACCCCTTTCCCACCTGCTAATTCCGCCACATCTTGGAACTGGCCATGTGATGATAGAGCACATAAGTCAGACAGAACATTAAGGCTCCAAGAGGAATGGGGATGAGCTGGGAAATTGATAAGCTAAAAATAGGCCTGGGTACACTTTCATGAGGGGAGCTATGTAAAGTATGGGCTAGATTGAGCATAGTACAGTCTATAAAGCAGAAATTTTTGATGGACTTACTTCTAGTTCCTGGCACATAGTAGGTGCTCAATAAATATTTGTGGAAGGAATAAAAGCATTAGTAATAAGAATGTTTAGTTTGAACTTAGGAGGTTAATTTGTTTTCATACTTTGTGTAATAATAATATAACATCAATCAAGTAGGAATTAATCAGTTTAAGTAGTTTCATTTTAAAGTTTATTTGTTTAAAGAACATTAGGAAATTAATAATGTATTATATTCTTATTTTTCTGTATTATCCATGCCTGAAGTGAGCATAGTTGTTGAGGCTATGCTATCCGAAACAGACATTAATATTTATGTGGTAGCAGCTACCAGAAGAGCAGACATAGTACCCTGGGGAAATAATTCACTTCCTTTGGATCAGCCTTGCATCCCAGATCCTCATAAGTGAAGAAATGCCCCCAGAATACCTTCACTCAAAACCTCTCACAGTTTCCCTCTCCATCTTGTTTTTAAGTTTTCTGTTATTCTGCCAGGGTTCCCATCACTCTAATTTTCCAGTGAGGCAGGTACTAATAAACATACTAATTTTTTAAATCAGCTGAAAATGTTGTACAAACAAAGTATTCATGTAATTTTCTTTATGCAGTAGATGTTTTTAGAAAGTGGGTTGTAACAGCAGGTTGTTAAATATATGTTGGCTGAATAATAATATGTCTTCTAAGTGCATTAGGAAAGCTTGCTTTGTAAAAGAAACTCCATAGTGAGTTTTGGTAAATTTTACAGTGTATTTGCAGAAGTAGTTAGTGGCAAAAGGTAGATAATCACCCCCTTATGTTAAGAAATTTGCATTTCTGTGCCTCGTAATTACCTAAAGCAGAGATATGTCTGTAAAATAAACTAAGTTTTGAATTTTTTGTTTGTTTATTTATTTATTTATTTTAGGATAACATCCCCGCGTGTGCCATTTAAACAATTTAAGCAAATGTTTACCTTTTGTTAAGCAATGCTCTCGAGAGAAACCCAGATGAATTCTGGATTCCTAACCTGATTCAGGTGGTGCTAAGAAAACAATTCTGCATTCAAATTCCTTTAGGGGTCAGGTAGATAAACAAAAAAGTTATCAGGCTAGTTGTCATGCAATAAGCGGTGGCCAGGACTGTGACAAACTGAAAATTGTATGCTCTAGCTCAAGAGTTTCTGTCAACTCTTGCCTTATGAAAATGTTGCTGACTACTGCCAGATTTTCTTTTTCAAGAAAAAAGAAAGATTTAATGTGAGTTTTCCCATTTGCAAAACATTAGCACAAACAAAATCACAAAATGGGTGAAGATACGGTAAGGTCCTTCACAGAAGAAGAACCCCAAAATGCCAATAGATGTCGGAGGAGTTGAATTAAACTTCATGTGTAATCAGGAAAATAAATATTAAAAGAACAATGAGAGCTCATTTTGGTACCATTAGATTTAAAAAGGACCAAAATTTTTGTCCCATCAGATTTAAAAATTGCAAGTCCAGCAAAAAGAATTCTCCAACGCTGCTGGTAGCAGTGTAAATTTGCACAACCATATTTTAGAGCAATTTAGGGACATTTAATAAGATGAAAGATGCATGTGTCCTAAGACCAGCAATTCCACTTCTGGATTGCATGCTAGAGAAAGCTACACACATTGGTACATAAAAAACAGGACATGAATGTTTGTAGCATCATTGTTGGAAGCAGTAAAACTTAGAGACAGTCACATTGTCCAGCATAAAAAGTTCAGAAAACTGTTCTGTGGTACATTCCTATAATGGAATGTGGTACAGCATTACAAAAATGATCTAAAATGACATCACAATATATCAAAAATATACTACGAGGCAAATAAAACCCCAAAAGTATGAAAGGAAATATACAGCTTGTGCATAAAGTTTAAAAACCTGGAAAATAACACATTAAAAATAATGCGGGCTGGGCGCGGTGGCTCACGCCTGTAATCCCAGCACTTTGGAAGGCTGAGGCAGGCAGATCACGAGCTCAAGAGATCGAGACCATCCTGGCCAACATGGTGAAACCCTGTCTCTACTAAAAATACAAAAATTAACTGGGCATGGTGGCGTGCACCTGTAGTCCCAGCTACATGGGAGACTGAGGCAGGAGAATTGCCTGAAGCTGGGAGTCGGAGGTTGCAGTGAGCTGAGATTGCACCACTGCACTCCAGCCTGGTGACAGAGTGAGACTTTTTCTTAAAAAAAAAAATATATATATATATATATACACACACACACACACACACACATATGTATATATATAAAATATATAATGTTTACCTACGTACATAGTACAACAATTAAGTATTTACATGTATTTAAGTTTGAAAAAAATGAAAAACGTGCATGAGAATGATAAACATAAACTTGAAAGAGTGATGACCTCTGGGAGAAAGGAGGATGGAGAGAAATGGAATTAGAAGGATATACAGAGGTTCTTACTTTAGCTGCAAGGTTGTATGCATAAAACAAAGTAAAGATTCAATAAAGCACAAAGGTTTATATGAATTTTCATTATTTATTCTCTATATTTTAAGTAAATCTAATTCAATATTTTATTAAAACAACTTGTACAGGAAGTTGCTCTGCTCAAGTATAGGAGAGCGTGACTCATATCCTCCAACTATACTGGCTACTCCTTTTTAGTCTTTTTGATTGATTCTTTTTCAGCTTGTGGATCTTTCAACATTTGTGTTCTCCAGGGCTTTGAACTGGGATAGCATCTCTTTTTTATCTACACTTGTTCCTGTGTGCTTCTTTCCAGTGTCTTGGTTTTAAAACCACCAATATGCTTATGACTTTCCAATTTCTATTTCTACCCTGAATGTCTCCTAACTCCCCTTTGACTCATTTATTCCACTGTCTACTCAACATCCTCACGTGTATGTCTGTTAGACATCTCAAATGTAACATGTTCATTACCCAACTACTGATTCCCATCCCGAAGGTTACTTCCTGCAGCCTTGCCCATCTCAGTGAACACTAACTCCATCCTTCTGGTTGCCCAGGCCTCAAACCATGGAGTCAACTTAGAATTCTCTTTCTTTCATATCTCATGTCCAATCAGTTAGCAAGTTATATGATTCTACCTTCAAAATATATTCAGAATCTGACCACTTCTCACCACTTCCACTGCTACCACCTGGTCAAAGCCAACACCAGCTTTGGCCTGGATTGTTGAAATAGTCAACCGATCTGATTACTTCCACTGTTGTACCTCTTCAACCTATTTTCAACACAGCAACCAGAGTGATCTTTTAAAGTGTAGGCTAAGTTATGTCACAATTTGACTCATATTCCCTAATGACTTCCCACCATATACAGAGTCAAAGCCAAAGTCCAGGCCCAAAAGGCTCCACAGGGCATGGTTCCTCTCTATATCTTCATATTCATTTCCTACCTCTCACTGTCACTCTGCTACATCTACTGACCTCATTGCCCTGCCTTCCAAAATCTGAGGCCAGTCTCAGGGCCTAGAGGTCTCTATATTTCCTATCCCCTATATCCTACTTTATTTGTTCACATGGTTCTTATCACCATTTGACATATAATCTACTTCTCTATCTACTTTTTATTATCTGTTTTCTCCCCTATAAATTAAGTTTCATGAAGCCAGGAAAGTTTGTCTCATTTATTGCTATATCCATCTGACACATAGTAAGGAATCAGTTAATATTTATTGAATGAATTAATAAATGGTGATAAAATACCTTTATAGAGTGAATAATTGACATGGAATCAAGAGTTAAAAAATAATCTTGATAGATTAAAATTATGCAGATAGAAGTTTTATGGATATTATAAAGACCTAGATTTAGATGAACAAAAATCAATTACACAGAATAAGAATGTACTTATTCCCGTGTAAAACAAACTAGCTTATTCAAATTGATCAAACATTTCATATCTGTTAATTTGATTGATGTAAAGAAGTTAGTGTAGATAGATTACATTTAGAGAGGAAGATGAGAGAAAGCTAATTAATGACACTAGACAGAGGTCAGATTTTAATTCTTTGGGGATAAGAATAAAATCATACTTGAATATCTTCTACTCTTCGTATGATTCTAATTTATACTGAAATGAGATACCAGTTTAATTGTCATTCTAAAAATTAACTGTCCTTAGCTTTCTAAGAACATCCAGTCATTTTTGGTAACTATCTTCTATGTCTCCCCCTTTGCAGCATTGTCAATATACTTCTACTTTATTGATATTTTAATTGCAAATATAAAAAATCTAGAGAAAACTACACAAAACACAAATACAGAACTTAACAAGTTGTTGAAGCCGAGAAATGGTGAATCTAATACACTTTTCCTTTCCTGTGTCTACTCCTAATCTTCCAGATATTTATTCAAGTCTTTTATCCTTTACGTTAGTGTGTTACCTTTCTTTGTTAAGATTTTCTTAAGGTTGATCTCTCCTAGGGAAGGAGATACATGCTCTTTTTAAGGAGGGATCAAAACTTCTCTTTCTTTCTATCAAAGTCTCTCTTCAGGGCCTTGAACATTGAAAGAGCTCAATAAGTGTGTGTTGAATACATGAATGAATTAAAAAGTATAGTTGTTTCAATAGATGGTAAGGATGCAGGGGTACATGGGCCCCAGCATACCACCAAATAATGAAATGGAATCACTGTAAGTATTGAAATAAATGAGACATATTATGTGACGATCAACCCTCCCTTTCCTATTTTTTAATGCCTAATTTAATAATGGAACATTTGACATTAAAATGTTAGACTTTATGAAGATGCCACAATTTAAATGAACCAGTTAATGAGGCAGAGAAAGAAGGAGACAAGAACAAGGCTTTCACAGCATCTTTACATCAACAGCCAGGCCATGATGGGAAACGTTTGCTTACTGCAAGAGACAAGGAACACAATCAAGTGCCAAGCATTAAATGACTGCTATCTAATGTGCTAATTAGGAGAACATAGACTATTTCCTTTTTATACAGCCCTTTCCGAACTGCTGGTTATGACGATAAATTCACCTGTCTCCATAGAAAGGGGAAATAAGCAGAGAGTCCTCAATTATGTCAAGGAAACAGCATCTCTACCATCTCCATAGAATATAACAGCTTTCTGATGTCAACATTGTGCTTATTGCTTCAGATGTACAGAAGGGCAAATAGTAATCTAAAAGTCCTCATTACTTTGCTGCATAAAGCTAACATTGATAAAATTTGATGAGTTTTACCCATAAAGAGAATTATGCAAAAAAAATCAGTGATTATCTGCCCTAAGTCCCTCGCCTTTGTAGAATGCTTACTCCTGAAAACGTTATGCCCCAGTGAGCAATGTCTATCCACTTTTGTAAATCAGTGCTGCTGCTAATTATTTTAAAAAGCGGTTCCTTTGGCTGAAAATCTCAAAGTGCTAGAAGACAGAAGAAAATACAGTGATATTCTGAATTCTACTAAGCAGAAGAACTAAATCACCAAATCAAAAAGATTCACAGTTACTTTTAGTGCCTAGACTTCTGAATGAAGTTTCCAGAAAAATAAAAAAAATATATATGACAATGTATAAAATGTAGGACAGGTAACAACTACTGGAAATCACATAAAAATGTTAAAATTATGCAATAATACCTCTAAGAATGTTTTTGTGATTTGATGTACAATTTTATTATATTCGTAAGATCAAGGCAGACTTTTTCCATTCTCACTTGCTTTAGGATTATTTTCCTTTCTCTTTATATGGTTCCTTCTACTGTCTAAATTATTCTGCCAAAGGAATGTATAAAGTTTATTATATCTCAAATTTATTGTTCATTTCTGTCTAAATGAAAGTGAAAAAGAAATAAAGACATCAAATTTAGAATACAAAAGAGACACAACCGAGAAAAGAAAAAGAAAAATAAACTTAAATCTGATTTCAAATTAGAAAGCAATCCAAATGCTCACTAATATGAATTCAATTATATTATTTGTTTAGTAATTATGTTATGAGAAATACTAAGTGTCAGACCATGCCAGGAGCTGACAATTACAGCTTACATTCAGGTAGGGGCTATGTCAGAATGCATGTCAGAACAGAGAACTGGGTAGAAAACATGGTGGTTGTATTTATTAGATAGCACCATGTTACAAATCATCCCCAAATCTAGTTGCTTGAAACAATAATCATTTTTTCCCAAGAGTTATTGGGATGGCTAGTGGTTCTCCTAGTCAGTGGCACTCTAGCATGCCAACTTCAGATCAGTTAGGTAGCTTTGCTGATGTGGGACAGACTTTCTCTGAGACTTTGAAGGGGACAACCGAGCACACTCAGCTCTGCTCCATGTGGTCTCTCATCTTCCAGCATAATAGTCTGTTCTTTTCTCATGATTAAGGTAGAAAGCCAAAGTGTCCATGGCCAGGATTAGCCTGGCATTCTACACATTTATTTCTTCCACATATCAAAAAGAGATCGAAAGTGTAGTCACATCAAGTCATAGGGTAGAGAAATAGACTCTACTAATTGAAGGAAGGAGCTGAAAAATCACACTGAAAAGAATGTGGGTAGAGGAAAAGGTGAAAAATTGTGGCCGCACAATGGTTTTACTTCGGGACAAGAAGGAACATAAGGTAACCTGAATTTGACTTCAAAGTAACTCAGCTAAGACAATGAAGTTTACCAAGTGAGAAAGGTACAGGCAACAAGGCACATATAAACCCTACTCAACATTTGGGTAACAATGTCTTCAGATGAAGAGAAGCTTTAATTCTTTTTTTTTTTTTTTTTGAGACGGAGTCTCGCTCTGTCACCCAGGCTGGAGTGCAGTGGCCGGATCTCAGCTCACTGCAAGCTCCGCCTCCCGGGTTCACGCCATTCTCCTGCCTCAGCCTCCGAGTAGCTGGGACTATAGGCGCCCGCCACCTCGCCCGGCTAGTTTTTTGTATTTTTTAGTAGAGACGGGGTTTCACCGTGTTAGCCAGGATGGTCTTGATCTCCTGACCTCGTGATCCGCCCGTCTCGGCCTCCCAAAGTGCTGGGATTACAGGCGTGAGCCACCGCGCCCGGCCGAGAAGCTTTAATTCTTTAGTTAGCATAGGTAATCAGTAGTTAGCATTCAGGCACCTGGGAAGGTAGGTGTTGCTAAAACCTAGTGGTAAGCTCTGCCTTTACAGTGATCTGAGATCAGGGTGGGATTGGGCTATTCGGTAGGGAACAAAGAAGACAGTTCTCAGTAAACTACATTTTATTGCAGAAAAGTTTTGGCTTGTTTGGAAGACTGTGGATACTAGAGTTGATTGCTTCTAGAAAGTCCAATAATTTCAATAACGTCAAAGCCACACTTTTATTTGACTCTAGTTAGTTCTTGTTTTCCTTCTGACAAAATCCCTTTGGTCTCCTTTACCACATATACGATGATTCATTGTTGTGTTCTCAGCTCAGGTACATCTGGCTGAGAGCAAATATTCAATAGTGAAAAGAAATGAGAGGCAGACTCAGTCATTCTCCTCTGATTACATTATGACTCAGGAGGACACCCACCAGTAGTTTTATTCATTATTGGATATTAAAATCAAAGGCCTTTAATATGCAGCAACAAAATTGTCCAAATTGAAGCTCATCTGTGCATCCTTGTAGAAGTTTTCATAGCATGATACACAGGCAATTTTAATAATCTTGTTAGTTTTTCAGTCTGCCCCCAAGGACTGAATAAAACTTCAGCATTTTCTCGATGCTTCTTGGAGCAGCACTAGTTCTTTTCAAAATCTAGATATTTTAAGACCAGATTGCACTGAGGATGAAAGATGTGGGCACCAATTTTAAGAGCTGTCTGCTGCTTTTAGGCAGCTCAAGGTGTCTGTCCCAGGACGTAGATCTCTTTTCTCCCTCTAACCTATCTCAACTGATTTCTGATAACTCCTTCAGCTTTTAGATTTTTGTGATAAACACATCAGATCCTAGTAACTCTGGCCTCAGAACCTCTGCCTTTCAAATTCACCTTGCCTTCTCTTGTCATAAATATCAGTGAAGGGGACTTTAGGAATGGAAAATATATTCTGCATGAACTTCCAATGTGTGGTTCTTCAGATGCTTGAAGAAATTTTAGAGGCAACAGAATTCTAAGACCTGTACTAAGACCTGTACTTCAATTCCTTTTGATTTTGAAATTTAGAGATCTGCTTAACTTCTTTCTCTGCTCACTTAACAACTTTCTTTTAGTTCGAGTCCCATTTCAAAGGCTAGAACATTCTTCCTAATCTTCTTTCATGGTTGAGGGGACAAAGCAAGAGATCGTATAGAAAATGAATTCCAGAAGAGTCGACCAGATCTGCAATTTAAGTCATAGAGAAATTATTTAAACCTTGTTAAGTTTTATTTTCTTCATATTCAAATGAGGTTTAAAATTGTTGCTACTTCATAAGGTTGGTAAAAAATTATTATTGTTGATACTAGACTAGGGAAATGACTCACTCAATCTTCAGAACTGTCTTAAAGACAAACAGAATATACTACCAGACAGAAGCAGCACTTCCTATAGCATTTGCCATTAGTCAAACGTGGTTACTAGCACTTTATATATATTAACTAACTTAATACTTATTACAAGTACTTTATATATGTTAACTCATTTAATTCTCACAACGGTGCTATGAGGGAAATACTGTTATTTTTCTCATCTTGCACGTAAGACAATCATGACACAAGAGTTTATATGACCCAGCTGAGGTTGTATGACTGGAAAGTTTCAGGGTCAGAATTTTAACCTAGGCAGTCTGCTTCCAAAGGTTGTTTTCCAACCACCATGTTGTACTGCTTCTGGCAAGAAAACGCCCTTTGCGGACTAAGAATGCCACAGTTATTGTAGATTTCTCCTGTAGCTGCATAGCTCTAATTAGGTGTATGGTTTATTGACTGACTTCGGTATTTCAAAATTATTGACCTTCCCACTTTAGAATATAAAGTCCTCAGGGGCAGAGACAGTGTGTATTGTTTTCCTTATGCTGAGTACAACTTTCTGTATGCTGCGGTCTACACCAGGTCTTATTGTCTGACTTGCTCTGTCTTGCATTTTCCCACAGGGTTTCTAGGAACTTTAAATAGGTCCCGGGAGCTGAGAGTTAAAAAGAGCTGCGGTTTGGCCTCCCTCACCCCCTTGTGAAATTCTCATTAATACTTCTGAGGCAGCAAAGCCCTTGTCCATGTAAAAGAATCCTAGCATTCTGCAGAACCACACTCATTTCTGGAAGCTTCTGAAATGATGACGTCCACAGTTGCTGGCTTGGTGGTGAACCCTAGCACTGCCGAGAGTCTCACTTGCCAGAGCTAGTGGGTTCCCTGGACCAAGGTTCAGATGCTTTGGAAAGGTGGAAGGTGAGAACCAAATAGAAAGAGAAGCCAGAGAACTCAAAGGAAAGAAAATACTGAGCTGTCTTTGTCAGTCCGTAAAATGCTTTTCATTTGAGGATTTTTGGAAATGTTTTAAAATTATATTTTGTAGGCAAGCAAAATGTCATTCTTACAGACAATTGAGGATACTGCAGGAGGCTGCATAAGGTACGTTAAGTTTAACTGGTAAAGGGTTTAATATGAAAAAAATTATCCTGCAATTTGCTATCCTAATAGCGCTACACAAAATAAATCTCCTAATGTAAAATTAATTTAATATTTCAAGAATCAAACCTTTCCCAATTTCAAGTGTTTACTACAACACAGAACATCTATGAGGTGGAATATATTTTTGACCACTTTGTTAGTGCTCTGGTATTTAAAGCCTGTTTGGACTGTCCTGCTTAACAGTCAGGGACATGTGGGTGCAAATCCAAGCTCAAATTCTTATTTGATGTATGACCCTATGGAAGTTATTTAGCTCTTTCTTAACTTCAGTTTCTTCAACTATAAAAAGGGACAGTACTATTTCTACCTCTTAGAGTTATTTTGAAGATTGAATCAGATATGACATACAAAGTGCCTGGAACTTAGTAGTTGTTCAATTAATGCATACTACTATTTTGTCTGATAAATTAGATCCCGGCCATTTATGAAAACACAAATGTCCTGAGAATAAAGACTTTGTCTTGTTCACTGATATATGGATATTTTAAAGAGTGCCAGGCACATAGTAGTAGCTCAGAAAAATATATTGAATGAATAAGTATTTGAAACATTTTGGGCAAGCTTGAGCTTTGTAACAGGTTTGTAGTGAAGACTGGATCCCATTCTATATTAGCTGAAGAGATGCAAAGCTTTCATGTAGACTTCTATATAAGTGTTACCTTAGAGCTAGTTTCTATTTCAGATCATACATGATTCTTGACTTTTATTCCCTTTTCCTTTTTTCTCTCACTCTTTCTTTCTGGTTCTCCTTTGTGTTTCTTTCTATTTTTTTATTTTATTTTATTTTATTTTTTTTGAGACAGAGTCTCACTCTGTCACCCAGGCTGGAGTGCAGTGGTGTGATCTCAGCTCACTTTTGATCCAGTGTTTATCAATTATCCTTACCCTGCTGTAAGGATGGTGATCTATTTTCCTTACTTGACTCTCTTTCACAGATGTTGCTATCAGAAACTTCTGAGTTTTAGGAAACCTGGCTCACTTTTAAACTCTGTAAATTTTGGTTTAGTGAGTCTGTGGGAAAATAGAACTAGGAATAAGGTAATTCTTGCTTCTTCATGCTATGATATTGTGGTCACAGGTACTCCAGAGGACAATTTGAAATAGAATGTGGGGATCTCAACAATGCAAAACTCATTCTCTAAAAAGAATTGCACAAAGTTCCCAGTAATTATAAATTATATATTTATACATCAGTCTGAACTCACTCTCTCAATACAAAGATTGGCATATCTGATTTAAGACGAAAAGGAGAGACTGATATCAATGCAGAACTTGTATTACTCAAAAAACTGAGTTTTGTGGGTCTGGGGTCATAAACAGTCATCCCTTGGTATCTGTAGGGAATTGATTCCAGGACCACTTCTTCCATATGAAATCCATAAATACTCAAGTGTTTATATGAAATAGTGTAACATTTGCACGTAACTACGCACATTCTCCTGTATACTTTAAATAATCTGTAGCTTCCTTATAAAACTTTACACAATGTAAATACTAAACAGTTGTTTTACTGTATTGTTTAGGGAATAATGACAAGTTTAAAAAGTCTATACACACTCAGTACAGATGCGACCATCCATTTTGTTTTCTGAATATGTTTGATCTGCCGTTGGTTAAATCCAAAGATATAGAACCCATGGACAGGGAGAGCCAACTGTATTATTCAAATTTTGCAAGAATTCTACAAGGAAATCACACACCTAGTCCATTTTGAAAGGGTCTGGCATAGCTCTCATGATCTGAGCTTAAAACTGAGCCATATTTATTAATAGCAGTGAACTAAATCCTTAGGTTAACTGGGCTGTTCTGACTCCATGAGAATCTCTTAGCTGAGGCTTTAGGAGCCCATCATATCCTATATTCATTATTTTAAAATTTTTATTTATTTATTTATTTTGAGGCAGGGTCTTGCTCTGTCACCCAGGTTGGAGTGCAGTGGTGCAATCTCAGCTCACTGCAACCTCCACCTCCCAGGTTCAAGTGATCCTTCTGTCTCGGCCTCCCAAGTAGCTGGGGACTACTGGCACACACCACCACGCCTGGCTAATTTTTATATTTTTTACTAGAGACAAGATTTCGCCATGTTGGCCAGGCTGGTCTCAAACTCTTGACCTCAGATGATCCACCCATCTCGGCCTTCCAAAGTGCTGGGATTACAGGCATGAGCCACCACGCCTGGCCCAGCCCCTATATTCATTCTTTAGACTGGAACTTGCAGGGAATAGGAGCAGAGACATGATCCTTACTCTCTCTGAAGGAGCCGCACTCTGTTTGCATCACAAATTGAACACAGGTTTGACAACTAGAGAAGAGCTACAGGAGAACTGCCGGACTCTGAGGGTGAAACAACCATACAAACAGCTTTGTGGGCTAAGCAGTAGGAAAAGAATTTATTGAAAAGGTGGGACTTGAATTGGAACTTGATGGTGAATAGGACAGAGAAGACAGAGGGACAGAGGGAGAGCAATCCTGGTAGCAAGAATGCCATAGGGAAATAAGTCCCAGAACAGTGTGGGAGAGTGGTGGAAAACAGGACTGAAGGAGAGTTTTGACATGAATAGGATAGGCATGGGGTCAGGGGCTCTTTTGTTTTTTTTTTTCTTTTTTTTTTTTTTTTGAAAGAAAATGACATTGAAAACATAATTTATTCAACAAATAGGAATTGAGCACCTCCTCTGGGTAAGCCATCAAACCAGATAAATGAGTCAACTCTATGAAAGCTTAAAATTTATTAGAATTTATTTCAGAAGTCTTGTTTGAGAAAGATGTATTTGAGTGAATGTATGTGTATTAAATGAACATTTCAGGAAGGATTGGGAAAAAATTTCATTATTATAAATGTAAACCCTGTTAAAGCCTTCATTAAAAATTCTTCAGCTCCATTCTTGCTCCAAATCTACTTAAAACTCAATTGCAGCACTTATTGGCACAAAAATATCTGTCGTTCGGAAAATGTCTCCAAAGACTGGCATTTAATTTTGTTCGTTTACAGAATTTGCGATATGAATTCTGAGGGTGGCTATAATTTCTGGATTTAGATCCTCTTAGCCTGATAGCTCTATTTTAGGGAGTTTAAAATGCTCATTCTTTATACTGGCTATGACCTGCCAGGGTCTCTTACCCAAAGCAGATAGTAACATCTGTTGTTTTCACTTGGGATGCCTCAGATTGCATGAGCCATATTACTTGTCAAGATTGGACAAGTGACTCACTGTGTTTATCTTTCTGCTAGCTTCCGAAGTCATGTTGCTGATATTGAAATGTCAATTCCTTGACCTTTGGATGCACATGGGAGTCTCAGAGAACATTCCAAGCATTTGAAAGCAAGTTGTAAAAATCTGGTACTGGAAAGAAACATAACTTCAGTTGAACAGTCTTTGGGGTTAATGCAGTACTGTATTAAAACAGCGCTCTGTGTTCCTGGAGGTTTACTTGAGCAAATTTAGAGAGCAGTGTAGGTTAACGTAATTACTCCTTAGAATTGCTGAATTCTTAGTGATAAGTGGCTTGGAAATAAGTTATTTTTCTTGGGCTGTATATTTTTGTACTCCTTAGATACATGTTGTTGGGATAGTGTCCTGTAATCTGTTATGCAGAACTCTTCCTTCTCAGGAATGCCCAAGGCTCTGCATGGTATTATTTTAGTGACATCTTGATGAATAGGAAAACATTTTTACATCCCACAAACTTAAACTAATTAAAATGAACATGATTGTGACTGGGTAAAAGGCAAATGCAATTTTAAATAGTAATTAGCAAAATGTATATTCCAGGGTAAAAATGAATATGGTCAAGGAAATGAGGCATATCAGGTCTTTCCACTTGCCTCACAAATCTTCTATGAATTAATAATCACTGACATTTTTATGAAACAATGTCATTCTCAGCACAAGTCTCCGCTTTCCACATTATGACTGCCTTTATAAAGGCTTACTTCAAAGTGAGAGGAATTAAAAAAGAATCTTCATAGTACTCTTCAAACAATTACCAATGAAGCAGTAGAGGGAAATAAAGGCCCAGCTTATTCTGCCCTGAAGAATTCTGGCAATTGACGTAAAAGCAATGAGTACATTGAGAAGAGAATCTAAATGCTATATAATTACAGAGAATTCCAACTAGATGAATTATCAGAGAAGACCCAACTGGAGAAACAGGGTCTGTGATGGCCATTACCTTCTAAGAGTCTTTTATTAGATTAAGGTAACACAATCAGAATTTTCTACATCCATTAAGGTCCAATAAAAACACATGAGAATGGAACAATGTAGAATTTATTTTTCCATTAGTGTAGTATTACTTTGAAGTAAAAGCAAGAGTTTCTGCTATATTTCTTTTTCTAAAAAAAGTGATAAACTTGCATTTGAAGTTTGAAACTCTTAGTAATCAAAGGTTATCATCCAAGAGGAAATTTTCTTTAACTATAGTTAAAGATTATTTATTAATCAGAATGAATTACACATTCAACATTTTCTTCAGACTCTCTAAATTAGTTTAACCTATTTGGAAAGGCTTTCAGAGCTTTAGTAAGAAAGTGAATTATTGAGATTAAAAACACAGGGACTTCCTTGCAATGACTTTACAGCTCCACATATACATAAGAGGAGTTCCCTTCAGTTGCTGTTGTTTTTTTAAAAAATTGGAACATCAAAGCAAATAAAGAAAATTTCCTGCCTCTATACTATTGGAGTAGTAATGATAAGAGTAGTAATAGCAAAATGAGTCAAGTAAGACTTGACTTTAAGTAAGACTTTTAAGTAAGAAAAGTAAGACTTGAAAAGGGTCTTCCAACATCTTTGATGGTATTTTTGAAAATGTTCATAACGTATGGTGCTTTTGTGAGAATTTATATATAAGTTTTTTTCCAAAATACCTTCCCCAAGTTATTTGATTTTATACTCAGAGAAGACTCTGAGGTATGAAAGTCACATGCCATTACACAATTGTAACAGATTAATAAACTTGGGCCAAGGGAAATAAAATGACTTGCTTAATATCACGTATTTAGTGGCAATTGGGATTAAACAACTGACTTTCCTGGCTCTGAGTCAGAATCCTTTCTGTAATAACAAACAGGTGTTTTTCTATCATCTACCATCACAGCTGTACCTACATCTCCATCTCTAAAGAGGAACGTGCTAGTGGCATCAAGGTGTCGGTCACCTCCATAAGCCTAGGTGCATGCATAAATACATCCTCACATGCCCAGAGCCTTTCCTTGAAGAAGCCTGATAAGCATCGACTATTCACTCTTAAGTTTTTTTTTTTTTTTTTTTTTTCTTGAGAACTGTTCCACAGGTCACAGCACCATGATGTCAGATCATATGAGTTAGGTTCTTGTGTCAATTACAGTTTTGGGGCTTGTGTTTGATAGGTAACATGAGACTTCATCTTCATTCAAAAGTACTTGGGTGCCTAACTGCTTCCCACCTTCTCAGTGTAAATGGCTCAGAGGAAAGGATTCTGCTGTAATATACACTGATGGTTGTAGACAGGCTGGAGAGCTCTTACAATAGGCACTCTCAACCTAAGGTCATTGCATGGATGTACTTTGGGAAGTCTATAAAACTACTGAAATTATACCTGGACTCTCCAAGTATGTTCATGTGGTTATTTTTTCTGGAGAAAGGATCCATAAACTCATCAGATGCTCAAAGGGATCTGTGACTCAAATAGGTTTAATTAGGAACAACCGCTTTCTGTTTTATTCTTTTGAGCATTTAGCAGAACATATGCCAAAAATCTGTAGCTTTACAGCAAAAGGGAAAATCCTAGGAATGCTGTTAGCAAGTGGGGTTTTCTAACATGTGAAACCATTATTACTACCTCCTGAGGGATAATATGAGAATGATGTCCATAAGGATTAAGCTGATATAAGATAGACCTGTAAAAGTGTGCAAACTAGGTTAATATAGATATGTTTCATTGAAAAGGCATCTGTCAAACCAGGTGTCCTGGGATTTTGCTTTCAGCTAAGATTCTAATGCCTTTATATCATAGAATTAAACATGGTTATAAATTAGTCCTTTTTTTAAAGGTTGAATTTAGGTCTTTAAGTCCTCCTTTATTGCTCACAAATATGTAAGGTACATGAACAAGAAAAATTTTCTTTTGTGGCAGTATAGGAGATTTTTGAAAACAATGTAGAACATATAAATAAATTAAAGTTAATTGTTAATTATTTTTTCCACCACACAATGCTAAAAGCTATATATTATATATGAACTCAATACTGTAAAAACGTGTGCAGTGGATGAGACAGTGGATATGCTCAGAAATTGTCCAGAGGAGGGCTGTACTTAATCAGATTGAAAGTGGGAAAATAAATAGAAAATGATAGATAAGTGAAAAGGAACACAGATTTAGGGAAGGACAGATATTCCCTATAACACCCACTTTGCAACCAGTTAGTTTCCAATTAGTTTTAGGGGATATATGCTATATTTTCTATGGAGGAAAAGCTTAAAATGATGGTATGGCCAAGTATTCCCAGTGCCTGGTTTGATACCTGACATATACTACATAAGCGTTTGTTCAATAAATAAATTGCTCTTTAGGGGGCTACATCACTGTGAGTCACATTCCTCCAACTGCATGTTGAAAATTATACCATTTCCAGTAAAAAAAAAAAAAAAAAAAAGGTGACCTGTACTTGACTCCTCAGTCATGCAAAGGTGAAACCCTATAGAAGGTCTGGCATGGTGGGCTGGCTTGCACAGCACAGGATCTCTTAAATCATCATTATCTCAAAAATTTATTTGAACGTGTGAAATTAATATTTTCTCCACCAGATCTTCTTTTATCTGATCATTAAATGATCACAGATGACATTTATTGAAAACTCATTCCATGTCAGCCACTGTCCTAAGTATCCTGCATGCAGAATCTCAGGCTCCACTTTAGCTCTTGGAGTCAGGATCCACAGGTTTACCAGATTCCCAGGCCATTCGGATGAATATTGATGTTTGAGAAGCACTGAATTCATTCATTTAATTCTTGCAACAGCCATGTGAGGTGGTGCTATTATTATTCTCCATTTTAAAGAGGAGGAAATAAAGGCACTAAATTGAGTTACATACATAAGGACACTCAGATAGCAAAGGGTGGAACTAAGATTCAGACCCAGAGAGGCTGACATGGTATCTGTGATCTTCATCACCTTACTATTTTCTGTTTGATAGCACTACCACCAGCAGCAACCCCAAATCCATAACAGTTATCATAGTAAAGGGAACAATGACATCTTTGAGCAGGAAGATTAAATGGAATCTGGGGAGTTCTGCAAAGAGGAACTCAGCTATAGCACAAAGAACACGGTATTTGGAACAAGAGAGATCTGAGTTTTGCCTCTTATTACCAGCCTGATTTGTAGTAATAATTTATCCTATCAATTAGTTTCCTTATCCATTAAACTGGGCTGCAATTTCCCAAGTTGTTGTAAGAATTGATGATAATATATTCAATCTACCTTGAAAACTATCTGGAACTCAGTAAGTGGTGATGCTTATCCTTACTGGAAAGGGATCTGCAATTATATGCTTGCCAGAAGTAGCTTGAAATATTTATTTGAACATTAGAATAGTTACAAATCATCTTGAGCAAATATTCAAACAAAACTTGTACTTTTTCCCCTGTTATTTGAACTAGAAGAAAAGCTATTTTTAAAAACTTCGCCAGCTTTGGTAATTATTAGAGTTAACTTAGTCATTTAGAAGGAGTAGGTTGGGGACAAAGGACAAATCATTTTTCAGGCACAGGTCCACTACAATAAAATACTGAAGGAGAGAAACTTTTGGAACTCTCTATCAGTCTCAAGATGTATCTGATCCTTAGGCTTTATCTTTATTTCCTAGGAGCTCTTTGGGATATCTTTGGGAATAATACTGTAGGCAGACCCAGAATTGTTCTGGATATCACCAGTATTAGTTCCACATCTGACAAATAGAGGAGAACAGACGCAATTTCCTTGGAACTTTAGAGAGGTAGAAAGCAGAGTAGGCTGTCCTCCCTCTCCTTTTGGTCTCTGATTTCTCACAAAAGACGTTAAACTTATCCACTGAACTTTGGATTTTCAAATTTGGTTATAAACGATTTCCTTACGTACTGATCATGAGTGTAGTGAGGTAGGGGTTATACCTAAAATCACAGAACCACTTCTCTTCTGGTGTCTGTGAAGATTCATCGTCAGGCTAAGTATAGGGGAAGGACAGAAAAATAAGCTCTTAGCTACTTAAGGAAAGGGACCCTTAGCTGTTAATTCAGTTATCAAAGCCCTGGCAGCATGTTAACACAATTGGCCCACTCTAAAGCATACAATCTATTTTTGTTTATCTCACAACTGTTTCCTCAGTACTATTAGGTTCTTACACCAAGGATTTCTGAGAAGTAAAGCAATTATATTAATGTTGTCAATCACTACTCCCAGGCTGATCAATAAAAACAATGTTAACCCTACTAATTAATTGCTAGCAATGAACTAACTTGAAGAAACTATTAGTTGCACAAAACTGAATAAGGAAATGCTCTCAGTGATGTTTATAATGTGCCATTTGAAAAATGAAAAATTCAATTCTTCTCTAAAATAGAACCCTCAGTTCTAAGTAAAACAGTAGCCTCTTTCTTCTATTTAGTTTTGGATAGGAGTATATTTTTGTATTGCAATTGTCATGCGTGGCTTCTGAAAATAAGTCTGGAATGGTCATTACAGATGTGTGAATTGTATAAAAGTTACTCTAATAATATTGTTCTGTCAGAGACAGCCAACCCCTTCTCAGACCTCATCATGACTGAATTGTCACCTGTGTAATTCTGGTTTGGGGGCTTCTAGTTTAACAATAGTTGAATGGGCTTCTTTGCTTGGGAATTTTGAGAAACAAATGAGTCACTCAAATATTCTTTAAAACCATCAGCAAATTGTATTGAGATCATTGGAAATTTAATTTTAATGTATCTAATTCATTTCTCTTTTTTTTTTTTTTTTTTTTTTTTGAGACGGAGTCTCGCTCTGTCGCCCGGGCTGGAGTGCAGTGGCCGGATCTCAGCTCACTGCAAGCTCCGCCTCCCGGGTTCCCGCCATTCTCCTGCCTCAGCCTCCCGAGTAGCTGGGACTACAGGCGCCCGCCACCTCGCCCGGCTAATTTTTTTTTATTTTTCAGTAGAGACGGGGTTTCACTGTGTTAGCCAGGATGGTCTCGATCTCCTGACCTCGTGATCCGCCCGTCTCGGCCTCCCAAAGTGCTGGGATTACAGGCTTGAGCCACCGCGCCCGGCCATCTAATTCATTTCAATATTTTTCTGCAGATTTAAAATGTCATGAACTTTTATGCAGGTTGAGGCACTACTTGGGAATAGTGCCTTGGTCTTTTGACTGAAGTTGTCAGTAGAACTATTTATGCTGAAAGCTTATTTATCTGGGATTGTAAAGCATCTCAGGTAATCTGAAATTTGCATGGTATCTCTAATGTGGTAATTTAAAAAAAAATTAAAATGATTCATGAGTACTGAATTAAAAATGCTGATTTCTGAGCTGAGCCACTAGAGATGCTAGTTCAGTAGATCAGGTGTTGTTAACAAGAATCTGCATTTTCATTAGGCACCCAGGAGATTCCAATGCACAGGGATTGTGGCCCATACTCTGAGAATCATGGCTACAGATTTGAATCCAGGATCCAGTCTCTTCCAGACACTGAGCTTTCTGAACCTTATCAAACCCTAAACTCCGCTGAGCCCCAAGTATCCAGGAGACTGAGGATGACATGGCGGGGGTGGGGTGGGGGTTGCAGCTCTTTCAGGAACTTTGAATGCAAGTGGTAGTAGCAGAACAGCCACTTAAACATGGATAACCCCAAAGCTAAGTGTTAAATTGGTGACTGACTGAACAGAAGTCATCTGGCATTTGTGAGTTTAACATTTATGGTTTCAGCAGTGCGCCAGTGATCTCACAAGTACTGCAAATATTTATTTGTTACTTTGTGAAGACAGGATACTGAATCCATGACCTGAGAAGCTAGTGTGTAAGCACCGGTCTCTTAGCTAGGAGGTGAGAAAAGCACACCAGCCAACCTCCACATCTCAAAAACTTTTTGCTGTTCTCTATTTTCATGAACTCAGTCTTATACACGGATAAAAATTTGGTTTTTCAGTATCTACCATAAGGTGGGAGTGGCTCATTTTTTCATTTATTTTGTTTTCACGGAATGGTTCTGAAACAAAGGTCAATTCTTTATACAATCATGCTGTGCAACAGATTCTATGAATTTCTTCAGATTTGGTGCTTGTGAATTACATTATTTTTATACTGTATGTATTATTTCTGCTTTTATATCAGGGTAGCAGAGGAGCACAAAAGTGACAAAGTGGCTGCTGAGTTAGAATCCTCCTGAGAGGGAACAGAAATTAAAATGGATTGTTAAATTGGGGAAAAGATGGATAGAATCGCTCAACTGCCTTTTAAATATGCACTGCATGATGACAGTGATATTATTATCTGTCAGTGGCAGAAGAGCAAAATTTGAATAATTTTATTTTCCTTTTTCCCCACAAATTAAAACCACAATACCCCACTGGTTCACTTTTCAAATTAAAAATTATGAGACTTTGAGCGGGCATTAGGGAGTAGACAGAACAGTTACACTTGCAAGTCAGTTGTATTTCTATGCCCATGATGAAGATACAACCTGCCTATTTCATTCTTATACCATTGGAAATGCTGTGGCCTTTGCCTAGTTTTACCAGAAGCTTCATTTAATAACTATTTTTGATTGTCTACTATGTGCAGGGCACTGTATAAGCTACCAAATGGAAGCACTTGCCTTTCTTCAAGTTTACAGTAGGAGAGGAAGGCATGAATGTAACTTATAACCGAGGGCAGAAGGCAGAGGTGGTGTTAAAAATGTAAAACAACCAGTGGGATAAAGCCAAGAGGCAACTGGGACAAACATAGGACTAAAGATATGGATGCCAGCAGTCAACAAGGATTCTACCTGCACAGGCATATGCCTGCTGGATGTTTGCACCCGCAGAAAGTGACAAAGGCTGTGGGAGAGAGACAGACTGTGAACTCAGAAAAGTTCCTTCTGATTAAATGGATCAGAGGAAAGTATTTGGGGCTTTGAGGAATGGATGGAGTTTGAATAAATATTAGATGTAGGAAATGGCTGGAAATAAAAAAGGCATGAACTCAGAAAAGTTAGTGAATGTTCAAAGTTCAGCAGTGTTTCAGCTGTTTTCTGGATCGGGGGACACTGCAGATGGGCTGTGGGGTGGGGAGCTCAGGGGAGGACTGTAGGTGGATAGAGAGAAATTCTAGGAGACTGAAGACCAAGCCAGGCCCCGGACGAAGGAGTGGAGGTATTGTCTGGACCAAAGGAAAGATGCAGAGTGTGTGAGATACTTCATCTGCTCTTGTTCCTGTAGGCTTTTGGATGGCAGGAGAGAGAGAAACCCCGAAAGGAAGACCGAACTATAGGATTTCTGACCCTCTAGGCATGAACTGACCAACAAATCACTGCATTCGAATGAAAAATAATCAGAAATGACACGATTAAATTGCTTGCCTGAAGTATGCTGGGGGCTCGGATCAGAGATCTGACAAATATGGCAATAAAGAAAATCACATTTTCTGCTGACACGAATTTGTGATGGTGAAATTCATACCTGCGTTGCATCTAAAGCATTTAGCTCTTATTAAAAGTTGGATATTATCGGCAGCTGACAGAACAGGAAGATCTTCAAGATGTCTAAATTAAACTTTTCTTTTGCCAGTTAAACCCTTTTTCTCTTTATCTGATTCTACTGGAGATAGAAAACAGATCCTTTTCTCACCCTCTGTGTCTTTGATTATTTTTCTTGTTCAGGGCGATTCTTTTATTCCCCCTCTAGCTTCCTATTTGTCAAACCTTGATCCATTTCAGTTTCTCTATACTGGATGATGTTCAAACTGAACTATAAAAGTATGCCAAGACAATGCTGAAAAAAAAAATGGCATTTTAGAAGATGTATACTCTATTAACCTAGTATACATTGTATTTTTATTTACTAAAAGTGAAAAACAAATTGCAAGAGATCATAGCTTTTAGACCTCAGAGTCAGTCTTGATCCATCTCATATTTATGAGCAATGTATATGACTTTTTATGGCCTTTATGATGGAAAACATTGTGCCTTCTAGTATGAGTTGGCACTTACTTAAACTACCAATCTAAATGTTGACTTCTGGTTTGAATGGGCAATTATGCATTCCAGGCCTCTGAGGCCTTGGCAAATTAGTAAGTGTTTCTTCCATGGCAGAAGTCTTGCAGTTTGAGAAAGTTGTATGAAAATGCAACTCAAGTGTTCCCATAATGTAGAATGATTTTATTTTTAGTTTCTTTTGACAGATCACGAAGCAATCCAACTCCAGTCCCATGATTTCTGACTGGTAATGGCCAAGAAAGAGTGAGGGAAAATATTGTTCCATTTGGGGACAGAGAATATTTATTTGATCTGTTGGTACCTTGATGTGAGATCATTTTCCAGCTACTCCATTTCATGCTCTGCTCATTTCCTGAAGCACGCTTCTTATAAAAGGGCACAGTGATTAATCCCAGTCCTGGGAGAGGCAAGCCCATGGTTCTCATGGAGCAAACAATAGGAATACTTTCTCTTTCCTTCATAAACTCTTTGAACAACCCAGGAATCTACACATTTCACCCAGGAAACACTCTTGAAAGCAGCGGAAAGAATTCAGAGTTCATTCTTAGCACCTTCATGGTCCGGCTGCAATGTTGAGCCTCAAATCACGATCTCTTGAAATCAAGCTAGATTTCCCCGCCATTTATTTATAAGCAAGAAAAGTTGACACTCTGTGTTCTGGGTCTG